>NW_027395364.1:0-133189 GCF_047511655.1 Castor canadensis
GAGGGAAATATGTAGTGATGAATCAGTTCTGTTTTGGTTGTCATGGTAGCTATAATAATCTATATATGTGATAAAAATTACATAGAAACAAGTGAGTACATATAAAACTGGTGATAGCTGAATACATATGGAGTACACCAATGTCAATTGACTCATTGGATGTTGTGCTATAGTTATGCAAGATTCTATCATTAGAGGAGACTAGGTGAAGTTTGTGTAAGACTTTCCTGTTAATTTTTTTGCCAGTTCCCATGAATGTAAAATTATTTCAAAACTTAAAAAATCATTTGGGTATTGTTTTTGTGTATATGTGCTTCTACAATGAAATACAACAGAGTGAGTAATTTATAAAGAACAGATATTTATTTCTCACACTTCTGGAAGCTCAAAGTTCAGCATCAAGTTGATGGTAAGTTCAATGTCTGGTGAAGGCCCATTGCTCATAGATGGCACTGTCTAGCTGTCCCCACATGGCAGAAAAGAGGAAAGGACAATAGAGGGATAGATGCTGTGTACTCACATGGAAAAAGAGTGAAGAGAGAGTACTCTCTTTAGCCTCTATCCTTTAAAAAAAATAAGCTGTTAATCTCATTTTTTAGGGCAGAGTCCTCTTGACTTAATTATCTCTCTAAGGCCACATTTCTTAATACTGTTGCATTGGAGGTTAATTTTCAACATGAATTTTGGAGGGGATACCATCATTCGAATAATAGTATTGCACCTTTGACCTTCTCCCCCAATTTATGTCCTTCTCACATACAAAATATATTCATCCCATCCTAATATCTCTAAAAGGTTTTAACTTGTTCCAGGGTTAGTATTATCATTTAACTCCAAAGTCCCATGTAAATATCTAAATCAGACAGAAATGAAATTCAAAGTATGACTCATCTTGATGCAAATTCTCTGTTCATCTGTAAGGACATGAAATCAAATAATTTATGTGCTTCCAAAATACAATGGTATAACATGCATTGGATATATATTTCTACTTCAAAAAGGAGTAATAGAAAGGAAGAAAGTCTTGAGAATAATCTTCCTTGACTCCACAACTTATTGCTCCAGGAGGCCCCAACCCCACAGCTTTTCTGGGAAAAGCATATGCCCCAGCTGTCACAGGTTGGATTCTTATGCCTGTAGCTTTCCCAGGCTTTAAGTTGCACACTTGTGGCTCTAGAGTTCTGGGGTCTAAACTCCTTATCAAAAGGTTGCTTGGCCACATCCTTGATTTTCCCTCCTAAACACATTTAATTTTATTCTTTACATGGCTAGGCTAAGAATTTTACAAATCTTTGCATTCTGTTTCCCTTTTGGTTATAAATTCCATTTAAGTCGTTTCTCTCCTTTTGCAAGCAATATTACAGGGGCTGACATTGCTATCGTTTGGATCTGGACTGTTCCCTAAAAGATTATGTGTTCAAATCTTGGCCCTTAGACCATGGTGCTATTGGGTGTTGGTGGAGCTTTTGTGGAGCCTACTGGGGTGGGGAGCTCTAGTCATTGGGAGCACGGCCTTGAAAATGATAAAGGGATGCCAGCCTCTCATCTTCCTCTCTATCCTGTCTCCTGGCCATAAGTTGAGCAGCTTTGCTCCACTGTGTATCCCCTGCTATGATGTGCTGCTTTGCCACCGGCCCAAAAGCAACAAATTGAGGATGGACTGGAATCTTCAAAATAGTGAGCCATAATAAGCCTTTCTCTTTATGAATTGATTATAACAGATATTTTGTTGCCATAATGGAAAGCTAACACTAACACAATTCAGCAAAGTTCTTTGCTACTTTGTAGCAAGAAGGGCCTTTTCTCAAGTTTCTTTTTCTTTTTTAAATTTATTTATATTTGCTTACATTGTTTGGGCCATTTCTTCCCCCTGCCCTCTGCTCCCTCCCCCGCCCCCTTCAAGTTTCTCATAAGACATCCCTCATTTCTATCTAAGACCGCATCACAATAGCTTTTACTATCCATATTTCTGCCAACTTTCTGTTCTTAACCAACCAGGTAGTTTGCAAGACAGGCTTTCTCTATAGGTCTCCTCTTCTGAGCCCTCACCATAATTGCTCTTAATATTCCATTTATGGCAATCTAGACTTCTATTAAGCATTCATTTCAAAAGTATTCCATCCTCTATCCATTAATTATTTCAAAACCTGATTTCATATTTTAGGTGTTTATTATAGCAACACAAATCTTCTCTGGTAACATTTTCTGTTTTAGTCTGTTCAAGATTCTATAACAAAATATTTGTAATTATAAAAAACAGAAATTTATAAGGATGGCATATCTAAAATCAACTTGCTGGCAGGTTTGTGTCTGGTAAAGTCTTGTTCCTCATTGATGGCATTGTCTAGGTGTTCTTTCATGGAGGAAGAGATAAAAGAACAAAAGAAGATAAATGTTGTGTCCTCACATAGCAAAAGAATAAAGAGCAACAGAGTTCTCCCTTCAACCTTGAGAGCTTTTATGATCCCATTTAAGAGTGGAGCATTAAAGACTTAATTATCTCTTAAAGGCCACACTTCTCAATACTACTTCATTGAGGATTAAGTTTCAACATGGATTTTGCAGAGGACACCACTGAAACCAAAGGAAAACCTGAATAAATGGTCTAGACTTAACTTGCTGTACTAGCTTTTAGATGACTTTAAAAATCACCAATTATAGAGATCACATAGCTAAGCAATATGTGATTTGTCTCTTGCTAGCTTTGCTGTAGATATTATGGGTTATAATTATAATGTTAGCCTAAGTTTCTTTTCAGGAACATAGATACCACATTTGTCTATCTCAGACCACTTGAAACCACTGACCCTTCACTTGGGCCTGCAAAAGTGTCTGATGGGTGATTTATTTGATATCAAACTTCACATCATGATAATGTATTAAACATATGTTCTATGAAGAGCTATGAAGATTGATTATGGAAGCACAGATCAGTGACTAATTAGCTTTTCTTTATCTTCAATCTCCTTTCCCCATGCCTTGGACCATCTCATTTCTTTATCCCACAAATATCCCAAATTTTGTACCCTGGCAGGAAGATTTGAAACTTGCTGTCTCATTTCCTCACTTGGCTGCCTCATGAACAAACTCTTTCTCTCTTATGAAACTCATCATTTCATTGATTGGCATACTACACAATAGCCAAAATGGGCTTGGATTGGTGACACCATTGTCCATGTCATAGGAGGCTTAACCATATGGATCTTTTTCTGGGAGATTTATTCTGTTGTATTGATCTATGTAACTATTCTTGTGCCAATGCAACATGATTTTGATGCTGTAGGGATACAGGTGGTACAGTGAAAAAAAGTGTGAACTTTTTTTTCTTCAAAGTTGTTTTAACTATCCTAGGGCTTTCTGACTTAATTTTGGAAATAAGCTAATATATGTCTACAAAATATTCTTCATGAATTTTGATAGTAATTTTATTAAACTTATAGATAATTTTGACTGAATTAACATCTTTACAACATTGAACCTTCTAATCTATAGATAAGAGTGTCTCTCCATTTATTTAGATCATTTTAATTTGTTCTCTCAGAGTTTGACAAATTTAACATAGTGATTCTATGCATGTGTTTTCTCTCATATGTAGAATTTAGATTTTTTAACTGGTTAACAGTCTGCAAAAAACTGAAACTGGATTCATGTTTATCACCCTATATCAATATTAGCTCAAAATGGATCAAGGATCTTAATATCAGACCACAAACTCTAAAGTTGATACAGGAAAGAGTAGGAAATACTGTGGAGTTAGTAGGTATAGGCAAGAAATTTCTCAATGGAACCCCAGCAGCACAGCAACTAAGAGATAGCATAGATAAATGGGACCTCATAAAACTAAAAAGCTTCTGTTCAACAAAAGAAATGGTCTCTAAACTGAAGAGAACACCCACAGAGTGGGAGAAAATATTTGCCAGCTACACATCAGACAAAGGACTGATAACCAGAATATATAGAGAACTCAAAAAACTGAATTCTCCCAAAATTAATGAACCAATAAAGAAATGGGCAAGTGAACTTAACAGAACCTTCTCAATAGAAGAAATTCAAATGGCCAAAAACACATGAAAAAATGCTCACCATCCCTAGCAGTAAAGGAAATGCAAATTAAAACCACACTAAGATTCCACCTCACCCCTGTTAGAATAGCCATCATTAGCAACACTACCAACAACAGGTGTTGGTGAGGATGCGGGGAAAAAGGAACCCTCTTACACTGTTGGTGGGAATGTAAACTAGTACAACCACTCTGGAAAAAAGTTTGGAGGCTACTTAAAAATCTAAACATAGATCTACCATATGATCCAGCAATACCACTCTTGGGGATATACCCCAAAAATGTGATTCAGGTTACTCCAGAGGCACCTGCACACCCATGTTTATTGCAGCACTATTCACAGTAGCTAAGTTATGGAAATAGCCAAGATGCCCCACTACTGACGAATGGATTAAGAAAATGTGGTATTTACACACAATGGAATTTTATGCAGCCACGAAGAAGAACGAAATGTTATCATTCGCTGGTAAATGGATGGAATTGGAGAACATCATTCTGAGTGAGGTTAGCCTGGCCCAAAAGACCAAAAATCATATGTTCTCCCTCATATGCAGACATTAGATCAAGGGCAAACATAATAAGGGGATCACGTGATAAAGCAAGAGCACACAAGGGAGGTATGAGGATAGGTAAGAGACCTAAAAAACTAGATAGCATTTGTTGCCCTCAACACAGAGAAACTAATGCAGATACTTTAAAGCGACTGAGGCCAATAGGAGAAGAGGACCAGGAACTAGAGAAAAGATTAGTTAGAGAAGAATTAACTTAGAAGGTAACACACATGTACAGGAAAGCAATGCGAGTCAACACCCTGTATATCTATCCTTATCTCAACTAGCAAAAACCCTTGGTCCTTCCTATTACTGCTTATACTCTCTCTTCAACAAAATTAGAGATAAGGGCAAAATAATTTCTGCCTGGTAGCAAGGGGTTGGGGGGGTAAGGGAGGGGATGGGGGAAGGGGGGAGAAATGACCCAAACATATGAATAAAATTTTTAAAAAATTTTAGATTTTTTAAAAGACATGAAAGTAGAAGGGGGACTTTTTGTAAGGAAGGGAGATCAGCAACAGGAGGCAGGAGGACAAGAGAGGGTGATGGGAGGTGAATATGATCAAAACACATAGTATATATATATGAAATGTCATAATGAGATCCATTGTTTTGTATAATCAATTAAAATTAAATTATAACAAAGATCCCATGCATGTATTGTCATAGTTGAACATATGTATTTTTCCAATCAATTTTATTACATTTTTAATTTGGCTTTCACATGTTTGTTTCTCATACATTGAAATACAATCAATTGGTTTTAAATTCATTGATAATTTTTGTGTAATCTTTTATGTTGCAGCATTAATGAACTGTTTATTACTTCTATGGTTTTTAGATTACTTGGAATTGTTTATATAGACAATCATGTCATCTGCAAATAGGGACAGTTTTACTTCTTCTTTTCAAATATTAATGCCTTTTCTGTATTTTCTTGCCTTATTGTTGTTACCTCACTGGGTAGTACTTCCAGTAAAATATTGAATGAGGGTGAAAGATATACTTGTCTTGTTCTTGGTCTTAGAGCAAAAGGATCCAATCTTTCATTTAATAGATTTTTACATGTAGGTCACTTGCAAATATTCTTCATTAAATTGAAGGAGTTAGCCTATAATGTCAATTGACTGAGTTTTTTTTTATCATGGATGAGCATTAGCTTCATCAAGTGATTTTTTATATCTTCATGTTATTGAATTGTTATGTGAATACACTATTATCAGAGAACATACTTTGTCATTTTAGTTCTTCTTAATTTGCTGGGACTTGATTTATATGCGATAAAAGTTTCATGGGTGCTTGTTGTTGGTAGGTGGTGCATGACTCAATTTTGATAAGTTGTGCATGTCAATGAAATTATCCATCTCTAGGTTATTGAATTGGTAAGTATATAATTGATAATAATATTTTGTGTTCCCATGTATTTCTGTAGTATCAGTTGTAGTGTCTCCTTTTTCATCTCTGATTTCATTTAAGACTTCACTCTTCTTAGTCTAAAAATGTGTCTACTTTGTTGACAACTCTTTGTCATATTGACCTTTTCTGTCATTTTTCTACTTTCGTTACATATATTTCTTACCTGATATTTATTATTTACTTCATTCTACTAATTTGGGGCTGAACATTTTCTTGTTATTCTATTTCCTTGAGGTGCAACATTAAGTTGGTTATTTGAGATTTTTCTTCTTTTTGATATAAGATGTTATTGCTATAAATGTCCTGTGATATATTGTTTCTATTTTTGTTTGTCTCAAGAAATTTTTAAATTTCCCTTTCAATTAATTTCATTTACCCATTGGTTATTTAAAGGTATGTTTTTAAAATTGAATTTCCGTGTGTTTGTAAACTTTACTTTTGTTAATTATTTCTACTTTTGTACCATTGTGGTAAGAAAGGATACTTGATATGATTTCAATTTCTTCTTAAATTTTTTAAGACTTGTTTTGTGGCCTTAACATATGACTTATCCTAGAGAATGTTCCATGTGTATTTGAGAAAAATGTGTATTCAGCAATTGTTGAATGGAATCTTCCTCAGGTGTGTAGGTTCATTTTGTCTAGAGTATAGTTTAACTCTGATGTTTCCTTATTGGTTTTCTATCTGGAAGCTCTGCCGATTACTAAAAAAGTATGCTGTTGAAGTGCCCTACTGCAGTCTACCTCTCCCTTCAGATCTAGCAATATTAGTTTTACATGTTTAAATTGCTCCAAAGTTGTGTGCATCTATATTTAAAATTGTTATATCCTCTGCTGAGTTGGCCCTTTTTTATATAATAAACTTATTTTTTTCATTTTATAGATTTGATTTAAAAATCTACTTTATCTAAGTATTGTTACTCCTGTTGTTTTTGTTTCCATTTGCATGGGATATAATTTTTCATCTTCAGTCTATGTGTGAAACTGACATGAGTGTCTTAAAGGTGGTATATAGTTGAACATGCCTTTTTATCCATTCAGCCACTTCATGTCTTTTGATTAGATAAAGAATTACTGGTGGCAATTTGTAAATTATTTTCACATTTTTAAAACAGATTGTTTATTTCTTTCCTCCATTCCTATGTGTTACTTTGTGTTTGAGGTAATTTTCCTTAGTGGTAGATTTTGATTCCTTACTTTTTACTTTTTGTGCTTCACTATGGGTTTTTGCTTGGTGTTACTATGAGGCTTGAAAAAGAATCATATATTTATAACATTATTTTAAGCTGATAAATTTAATTGCAAATATCTTTATAATTTTATTCTACTTCTCCCATTTTGAAATTTGGGGGGGAGGAGGAGCTGGAGATTGAACCCAGTGCTTTGTGTATGCCAAATATGTGCTCTACCACTGAGCTACATCCTCAACCCCCATTCTGATTTTTAATGTCCAAATTTGTACTTTTTATGTTGCATACCTCTTAACAAATTATTGCCCTTATCATTTTTAATAGTTTGCCTTTTAACTTTCATATAAGTGATTTATTCACAAGCATTATAGTATTAAAATATTCTACATTTGATTATGTACATACTTTTATCAGTAAGTTCTATACTTTCAGATGTTTTCATGTTACTCAATACCATCCCTTTTCAGTTTGAAGAACTTCCTCAAGCATTTCTCTTAGAACAGGTCTGGCAGTAATAAACTCACTCAACATTTGTTTGGATAAGAGTTTATCTCTTCATTGATGAACAACAACTTAGATGGGTATAGTGTTTACTTGGTTTGTACTTGTTTTCTTTTGGTACTTTAAATACATCATTCCACACTCTTCTGGTCATAAGGTGTCTGCTGCTAGGCATATTGAAGTTCCTGATATGTCATTTGCTCCTTTTCTTTTGCTACCTTCAGGATCTTTTCTTTGTCCTTAACTTTTGACAATTTGATATAATGCCTTTGCTGTGTGGGCTTATTTCTGGATCTTCTATTCCATTGCTCTACGAGTCTGTTTTTGTGACAGTATCATGCTATTTTTTGCTACTATGTCTCTATAACTTAATTTTAATTCAGGTATTGTGATACCTCTAGCATTACTACTTTTGTTCAGGATTGCTTTGGATATTCAGGGTCTTTTGTGCTTCCATATGAATTTTAGGATTTTTTATTTCTGTAAAAAATGTCATTGAAATTTTTGTGGGGATTGCATTGAATCTGTAAATTGCTTTCAGTAGTATAGCCATTTTCACAATATTAACTCTGTGGATCCATGAACATGGGAGTTCTTTCCCTCTTCTAGTGTCTTCTTCGAAGTTTTATAGTTTTCATTGTAGAGATCTTTCACCTTCTTTGTTAGATTTATTCCAATGTATTTAATATTTTGAGCCTATTATGAATGGGATTGTTTTCTTGATTTCTTTCTTAGCTTGTCCATCATTGGTATATAGAAAAGCTATTGATTTTTTATGTTGATTTTGTATCCTGCTACTTTGCTAAAAGTATTCATCAGCTCTAATAGTTTTATTGTGAAGTTTAGGGTCTTTTAAGTATAGGGTCATATATCATCGCTAGTAGGGATAATTTTACTTCTTCCTTTCCTATTCCTACCCTTTTATTTCTTTATCTCACTATATTATTTTGAGTAAGAATTTAAGCACTATGTTGAATAAGAGTGGACAAAGTGGATACCCTTGTCTCACTCTTGATATTAGAAGAGTTTCAGTTTTTCTGCTTTTCTTTTTTTACAGTCTTTTCATACCCTTTATTATGTTACCATAGATTCTTTTTATTCTGAGTTTGTTTGGGGATTTTAATATCAAGGGATGTTGAATTATGTCAAAGGCTTTTTCTGCATCTATTGGAATGATAACATGATTTTTGTCCTTTATTATGTTTATGTGCTAAATTATGTTTATTGATTTACATATGTTGAACCTGGAATGAAACCAACTTGATCATGGTGTATGATTTTTTGACATATTGTTGAACTTAGTTTACAAGTAGTTTATTGAATTTTTCTGTCTATGTTCATTAAGAAAATTGGTCTGCAATTTTAATTATTTTTTTTGTTGTGTCCATATCCAGTTTTAGTATCAGGCTAATCCTAGAATGGGTTTGGTAGATTTCCTTCCATTTCTATTTCATGGAATAGTTTGAGGAGCATTGGTGTTAGTTCTTTAAAGGTCTGGCCTAATTCAGCTGTGATCCATCTGGTCCTGGGCTTTTTTTTGGTTGGGTGACTATTACTGTTTCAATTTCATTGCTTGCTGTAGATATGTTTAGGTAATTTATACTCTCTTTGCTTAATTTTAGTAGGTCATATTCATCTAGAAAATTATACATGTCTTCTAGATTTTCCACTTTTCAATTGACTTCCTAATTATTCTCTGAATTTCATTGGTGCTTATTGTGACATCCTCTTTCTCAACTCTAATTTTATCATTAGGGTCTTCTTCCTCTTTCTTTTCATTAGTTTTGCAAAGGGTTTGTCAATCTGTTTATCTTTTCAAAGAATGAAGTTTTTGTTTCATCAATTCTTTATATTGTTTTTTTAGTCCCCATTGCATTAATTTCTGCCTGATCTCCATTATTTCTTTCCATCTACTGCTCCTGGATTTGGTTTGTTCTTGTTTTTCTAAGAAACTGAGATGTATCATTCAGAGTTATTTGAAATCATTTTTTAATGAAGGCACTGCCTTTAATGAGCACTGCCTTTTCTGTGCCCCAAAGATTCTGGTAAGCCATATTTTCATTTTCTTTGGAGTCTAAGAATTTTTAGATGTCCACCCTTATTTCTTCAATGACTACCTGATCATCCAAGTGTGAATTGTTCAGTCTCCATGTGTTTGGATAATTTCTGTATTTTCTCTTCTTATTTATTTCTAGTTTTACTCTATTGTGGTTTTCCTTGTACTTGTTAAGACTTGCTTTATGTCCTAAGATCTGATCTACTTTGGAGAAAATTCCGTGGGATGCTGTAAAGAATGTGCATTCCATGACTGTTCAATGGAATATTCTGTAGATACCTGTTAAGTCCATTTGATCTATAGTGTTAATTCTTAAATTTCCTTGTTTTTTATCTGGATGACCTGTCTATTGATGAGGGCAAGGTGTTGAAATTATTCAGTATTATTGTTTTAGAGGTCTGTCTGTGTTTTTATGACTAGTAGTGTTTGCTTCATGAAATTAGTAGTAATGGCATTCAGTATGTACATATTTATGATTGTTTTCCTACAGGATTGTTTCCTTTACCAATATAAAGAGAACTTTTTTGTCTCTTCTTATTAATTTTGCTCTGAAATCTGCTTTGTCAGATATGAGTATAGCTACTTCTGCTTACTTTCAGGCTGCATTTACTTAGAAAATCTCTTTCTACCTTTCTCTCTAAGCCTGTGTTTGTCTTTGTCAGTGAGATACATTTCTTATAGGCAACAAATTACCTATCAAGTATTGGGTTTTTTTTTTAATTCAATTTGCCAATCTGTGTCTTTTGGTTGGAGAACTGAGGCCATTAACATTTGCAGTTATTATTGAAAAGTATGTAATAATTCCTGCCATTTCATTGGTTTTATAGTGTTTGATTCTTTCTTACTCCTCTTTATTATCTACCCATCTAGGCAGGCACTCTACCACTTGAGTCACTCCACCAGCCCTTCTACTCAACTAGTGAGACTTATTCTTTCCCATATTTTCCTGGTGGTATTTATCTTCCTCTTCTGTGTGTAGGATTCCCTTAAGTATCTTCTGGTCATGAATTGCTTTACTTTTGTTTATCATTGAATGTTTTTATTTCTCCTTCAATTATGAAGGATAGTTTTGCTTGGTACAATAAGCTAGATTGGCAGCTAATTTCTTTCAGGGATAGAAATACATCATTCCTTGTCCTTCTTGCTTTTAAATTTTCTCTTTAGAAATCTGTTGTTATTCTGATGAATTTGTCTTTATAGGTGACTTGGTGCTTTTCTCTTTCAGCTTTCAATATTCTTTCCTTGTTTGGTATGCCTATTTTAACTGTAATCTGACGTGGGGAGGTTTCTTGTCTGTTGTCCTAAAAGCCTCCCGCAAGTGGATGACCATCTATTTCTCAAGATTTGTAAAATTTTCTGCTACTATTCATTGAATATGTTTTCTATGCTTTTAGCTTGCAGCTGTTCTCCTTCTTCTTGTGTGTATGGTTCATAAGTTTGTTCTTTTAATGGTGTCCTAGAGGTCTTGCATGCTTTGTTCCTTCATCTTCAGGTTTTTCCATTATATCTATCTGAATGTTCTAATATGTCTGGCATATTCAAGCCCTAATATTCTCTCTGCAATTTACCCAGTCTACTGGAAAGACTTTCAACTGGGTATTTTTATTTGAGTTATTGAACTTTTTACTTTTCGAACTTCAGCTTCATTTTTTTCAGAATTTCTATACTTTGTTGAATTCCTCTCTCATGTGCTACATTGTCTTCTTTATTTCATTCAGCTATTTTAGTTTTCTTGGAATATACTAGGACATTTATTAGTATCCTCTTTAATGTTATTGGTCATTCTTATAATCTTTTTTTAATTCTTTGAGATTTTATCCACTTCACTATCATTAGTGTTTATTTCTGTGCAGTTAAGTTTTGGAGGAGTCATGTTGCATTTTTTTTCATGTTTCTTCTGTTCCTCCATTAGGTTTTACATATATGAGACTAAATCATTGGTTGAAAGTTTCATTCACCTGTAGCCTTTCAGATGAAGTATTCTCAATTTTCAGGCAGAACAGTGTAGTGGCAGGGTTGAGGTGTTATTTCTCACCACTAGACTGGGGTATGGCTCAGTAGCCCAGCATTTACCCACATGCTTAGGGCAACAAGCCTGATCCCCAGCACTGCTCAGATTTGGATAAAGTAGCTGGAGTCTATTGTAGAAGGGGCAGTTGTTCCCTTCTTGTGTATAGAAGCCAGTGCTGGCTGCAAGGAACTTTATAGTCTATGGGATGGGCAGGTTCCCACTTGCTTCTCAAGTCCCCCAGTTTTTGTCCTTAGGAGTGGTAAGGATCCAAGCCTTAGAGTGACTTTTGAATGGGTCAGAGTGTGTGTGGAGGGGAACAAACAGAGCACTGAGTTATGCAAGGGAACACTGAGTGACCTAGTTGCTCTGCCTGCTGGTCTTAATGTTTACCCTGTCCAGCAGTTTACCTCCCTGTGGGGAGGGGGAGTCTTGAAAGTCTTATGATTCAGAAAGTCTGGACTCAGGGCCCTCAAATTGCCCTGGAAGCTATCACATGCAAGGAGGCAGCTCCTGGAGGTGGGCCTTAGTGCCTTAAGATCCTACCCTGCAGTTCACCTACCTATGGAAGGAAGGAGGCTGTAGAAATCATGTGATTTGGCAGGCCTGGCCTAGGCATTCTTAGACTTCCTTAACAGCAAACATTCTCCAGTATACGGTTTATGGAGGTGACCTCAGTGCCTTCAGACACAGTGTGGCAGTTCACTTCCCAATTGGGGAATAGGAGATTATGGAAATCACGTGATTTGGCAGGCAGAAATGGGCTGGGTGCTCTCTAACCCACACTGTAGCCAACACACATAGCCAAGAGAAAGGCCTTGCAGGCTGAATATTCTGCCAGCCACAGGCTCAGTACTTTGTTTCTACCCTGACCCTCAGGCAATGGGACTTGCTTCTCACCAAGAAGGGCAGGGCCTCTAACCACTAAGCTCTTCATTGCTGGAGCTCCCCACTGCTTGTACTTTTCTGTGGGATCACATCAGATCCTCTCCCTCTCTATGACCACCTGTCCTGGCTGTTTCCCACCCAATCACTGTGGTAGGATGTCCCAAGACTCCCTGGGTCATGATTAGTTCTCATTTTCAAGACCCAGTGTATCTCAGTCTCAAATAACAGTCCCTCTCTCAAGAAGACATCTTGCTACAGCCCAGTGCAGTAAGGAGAGTGACAATTTTTTTTTCACCAAGTCTAACCTTGGGTCTGGCAGAGTGGCTCAAGCAGTAGAACACCTGCCCAGCAAGTATGAGCCCCTGATTTCAAACTCTAGTACTGTCAAAAAAACCCCAACAAAACCAAGGTTAGTGTTTCACACTGCAGCAATCACCATCTCACCAAATCCCCCCACTTGGTGTAAGACTTGCAGCTAGATTTGCCAGTCTGTCACTAGGGCCATCTGGCTTACCTGGTGATTACATCTTCAGCTTCCCTTCCCCCTCCCAGGGAGCCAGAGACAAGTTTGGAACTGTTTTTTTGTTTTTCGCTGTCTCCTCAGTTTCTCTGTGCTTTTCTGCTGTTCTGCCACCTCTTTTATGATTCTTGATGCTCTTCCTCTCTTCCACTCTTCATAATTTAGTCTCTCCTGTGTTATCTGACTCTTCTCATTAACAGAATCAAAATGGTGGATGCTTCTAATCTACCATCTTGGCCTGTCAAGATGAATTCTAGTAGAACATTTTCTACTAGAATTTCTCTTTTCTAGTTGTTAGAACTTTTTTGAAGAACATGATTCAAACTGTATGCCAAAGTATACACAATATGTACATTGTATTACATTCCATTGCAGCATTTGTAACTCCAAAGTATCAGACAAAATCAATTCCAGTGCTTTCCCAAAATTATATGGAGAACACTTGTAATCTCTGATTATGTACAAAGAATGTGTGGGGAATTTAGCCACTTTAGAAGAGAAATTACAGAAAATTATCTGCATGTTCTTCAAAAATTGAAATGCAAGATCAATTTTAATGCTTGTTTATGTGATATAGGAGTTTAGTCTTAACTAATACTAAATGAAGTTCATCACAGTTAAGATACATTAATGGCATTTGTGCATAATCATTTAAACTTCTTTAATATAAATTTTTAGTTTTTTCTGGTGTTGGGGATCAAACCCAGGGCCTAGTGCATGCTAGGCAAGCACTGTACCACTGCACTACAACTGTTAGCCTTATTTTTAACTTTTTACATATGATAACATAATCCACATTGATAGAAATGGATTAGTAGACAAATGAAATTTCCTGAACATGAAATAACAAGGAGAAGCACAATCAGTGAAGAGAATTACAATGTAAAGGTTAAAGCTTAATTTGTTTGTGTGGTGACACATGAATTAATAAAAGTCATAATTTTTAAAAACTGCTGAAAAAGAAAAATTATCACCAAGAAAAAATATGTGTGTGGATAATGAATTTGATGGACAGGCAATATATTGTCATTTTATCCACCACATTAGAAAAATTTATTAAATGCTCACATAAAGCTATTTACTTCCAAAGCCCAGGGAAAACTCTGATAAACTCAGAGCTACTTTCTAAAATATTAGTTGCACAATTATTGCACAATTATTTTCTTGTACATTACAAAAGTAGGGATATTTAGAATTTATTAAGCATACTTTAAAACAAAAAAACTGACATCATCATTTGAAATAGTTTTGGCAGCAAAAAGTTTAAAAATAGGATGACGAAAGTCATAGGAGAAGAATCAGAGATCTAGGTCATTGACAGAGCACTTGCCTAGCATGCACAAGGTCTAGCACTGCAACAAAAAAACAAACAAACAAAAGGGCTTAGGATATCATCAGTCATCTTTATATACATTTGAAATGCTTTTTATGTATCAGATAAAGTAAATTTAAATTTTACAACTAACAAACATAAATAAAATTTAAAATTATCTTTAAAGTTAGCTTTAATAATTTAAAAGTGTTAAAACTTAGAATTATTATCACATATGCATGCTGGCCTATGTTTTACTTTATAGAAGACTCACTGATTTTCATTATATAAATCAGTTCTTTGCATATGATGAGTAGATAAGAGAGGGAGGAGTAATGATTTTTTTATTCTCTATAAAGATTTATGGATTCATTTTGGCACAACTACAGCCATTTTGAGCTATAAGTATCATGATTGCCCCAGAACAACCCTAGGTGATTTTTTCTGAATCATTTCATAGTAAACCAGAAATAAGTAAAACCATTAGAAGTCTGTGTGAAGGTTTACAACCACACCCTGGCTCCCAGAATGTGCCAGACTCTTCTATATTAAGATATCTTAATATCTTAATATTATCTTAATAA
Organism: Castor canadensis; assembly: GCF_047511655.1. NCBI lineage: Eukaryota > Metazoa > Chordata > Mammalia > Rodentia > Castoridae > Castor > Castor canadensis. The sequence continues at coordinate 15,086 of NW_027395364.1, forward strand.
TATCTTCTATATTAAGATATCTCCAACCAGAGGTAGAGAAGAGATTGCAGATTAGAGACACTCAGCACTTTCTTGTAATTCTAAGGATCTGAAACAAACTGCCAGGTATGTGGCTGCAGGGAGAGATGGGCAATGCGGAAGGGAAGGAAGGGCAACAACAAACAGTAGACAGAGACCAAGTGAAATCCAGAAATACTGAGCTTTAGATTTATGAAAGAAACAAAGGATCTTAACATAGAGTGCTAAGCAAAATGGTAGAGAAGGGGGAGAATTCTCCCCAAGGAAACTGCAAGTAAAAGAGAAAAGGAAAGCCTCCTCTAGAGGCCCCACAAGTACAGAAGCTGACACTCTGCAAACATGAAGTTTAAGAGTGAAGTTTGGCAACACATGTAGCAAGCAGATGAATAAGGAGCTCCCTGTACTTCCTAATTCACTCACTGATGCCTTGGAAGCAAGTCATCTTAGGAGAGGAGAGCAAAAGCCCCTGTATCTTTATATCTTCAAATCTAATGGCCTTCCCTTTCCGCAGGCTCAGCAAATGATCACCTTGAGAATCAGTGTGAACCTAGGAAACTGATTGTGCCTTGGACTCAGATTCATAGACACAGAACTACTTGGGCAGAAAGTGCAAGCCATGAGCCAGGAGCCATGCCATGCTGCAAAAGGATACTTGGGCCATGCCACATCACAGAGGGGAGCCATGGGCCATGCTGTGCTACAGAAGGGAACAATGGACCTGCTGCACCACACAACAGTGGAAAGCTGCAGGCAAACACATTGGGGAAGGTGAAGCCCAAACTTTGGTAAGAGGAGAGAGACCAAATGTGAGTGGGTGGTAGTGTTGCAGGAATCTCAAGCTGCGATATGGGACACTGAGGCAGTTTAGCAGGAAGCAACATTTTATTGTGCCAACACAGACCCAGTGAACTTGTGTCCAAACTCACCTTATATACCCTTGCAAGCAGGTTACAGAAGCAAAAAGCAAAACTCAATCCACATATGGCTGCATGTGACTTCATTGGCTATTTCATTCTCCAAGTGCTATGTGACCTTCTTCATGTTTCAGTTCTTTAAGTTTTATCTCTCTGCTTTGCCATCCATTCCCCCTGCCTCATTATCAGAACACAGCCTGTCTGTTTCTCTTCTGGTCCTCCTCCCTGCTACATCATTCCCCACTTTGATGCTCAGACCTACCTAGGGTCAAAGAGCATTATCTTGATCTAGGAGTTTGTATTTTCAAAGCATCATTATATGGGTGCCTTTTTTTCTTTTATAGTAGCTGCTATAATGGTCCTGATAGACCACAATACCAGGGGGACCAGGCAGGGTAATATTAAGCATGTTCCTAAGATAAGACCCATCACTCTACTTTTATGACAAATGTAGTCTGTGTCATTTTCTTTACTCTGGGACTTTTAGTATCACTTATCAGTAACCTCATTAACCTGGGAGTATATGAGCTCATTTAACATCTCACCTGTTGGTGGGTGCATGATACAAAGTATGGCTGTGTGGAGGTCCCAACAATGGTTTTCTTATAACATTTAGTACATGGTAAAAACCTTGCGAGGGCCAACCCAAAAGGTAAGAGTCGAAGTGTGTAGAGGAGAGCAGGGGTGCATCCCATGTTTGAGCTTCCTCCATGTGTAGACTGGTCAGCTTTTGGAGTGACTAGAGCAGGGCTATCATCCTGTTGTTTGTGGTCCCCTATTGTCTCCTGGGAAGTGGAGTCCTGCTGAGGAAGGGCACAGGTTTTTAAAGGGGTGATCTTGGATGGTGATGCTGAGTCAAGGATGCACTCCCACTTGGGAGAGGTTGGCTTTATTTGGCTGTGGTGGATCCAGGGAGCAATTTTTGTTACTTTAACTGTAGTGGGGATAGACAAGACAACAATGAAAGGGCCTCTCTAATGGGGTTTTAATGGTTAGACACTTTATTCTTTTACCCAGACAGTATCTTTTGTTTTTTTTAACTGGGTAGAATTAATATGGCAACAATATACTATCAGTATGTATGTCCAAGAAAACTCTTTGTTTAAAAAGTTAAAACCACCATCTTTAAGTATCAAAGGACATGTTTAGAGCCAGTAAAAATAGTCATTTTGTTTCTAAGTAGAAGACCCTGTCTAAAAATGTGAGTTTGTATCTGGAAGGGCTTTAATGCCAGGTGGTCACAGGCGTACAAGAACCACTTCCTCAATCCTCTTGGTCTTGCTTATTTTTGAGAGGTCTGGCATGAGTGACTCCATTTGAACTTTGATGGTATTCCTTACTTGTCTTTAAACTGTTTGTCTCTGAGCAGTCTTTTTTGAAGATTTGTCTTTCATCCAAGTACTAACTAGGCCTGACCCTGCTTAGCTTCTGAGACCAGACAAGATTGGGCATGTTTAGGGTGGTATGGCTGTAGACTGAAGATCTTTGGGGGAGGAGAATAATGAGCAGATCAGGTGGGAATCAGTGCCAACTAGAACCTTTTGGCCAAATTTAAGCAACAAAGGGGCTTAGAAGGAATGGCCCTTAGGCAATGGGCTTTTAGACAAGGACAATACAAAAAAAAAAAAAACCCAACCAAAGAAGATGTCTAAAAAGCTAACCTGGTTGACACATAAGCACTTATTAGAGTCATTTTTTATGGACTTGGTTGTAAATGCCCCAGAAGGATCAGAACTGTAATGACAAAAACTTAAAAGAGCCATGGTTAAAATTTTGATGGACAATTTAGCAACTAACAGAGTAGTATATCAGTACCACTAGCTTTTTGTTACCATGTTTATCTAAATTTTGTATTTTAAAAGACTTGATATACTTGAAAAACATAAATATATTTACTATAAGGAACCAGCAATAACATCATAGCTTTATAGAGGTTATATATTCATTTTAGTTTAGTTGTTCTTGAAGTAAAAACCTTAGATGTTTTTCAGTTGTAAGGGGGAAGAACAAACCCAAATAGCTCAGTCACAGACACATATAGGGTACGAACTGTATTAGAATCACCCAAGCAAAAAGTTTTTTAACCATGAGGTCATCTAGAAAATTTTACATAAACTGTTAGAAAATAAGAGGCATGGAAGAAGCAGAGAGACAGCTCAAACACCAGTACAGGGTTTATTATATAGGCAGGAGCCCTGTGGAGGGGGACCCCAGCAAGAGAGCTAGAGCCCACTGCCATATACAGGCTTGGGCTAGATATAGGGAACTAGTAGGAAAGTACCTGGAAGGTCACTAAGGGATACTGTTGCTGGGCAACCAAGAAAGATAAGTTGTAGTTAGGTCACTGCCCAACTGTCCTTGGCATCCATCTAGGGAGATAAAGGTTAACAATTGTCTCTTTGTCAGTCTTTGGGGTTCAGTGGGGAGTTTCTAGTAAGCCATCTGCAGGGTGGGGTCTGGTCCAACACGGCTGTCCTCATTGTTAACCCCAACATAAACCAACTGATAAATGAACATGACTCAGTTACCTTAGTAGTTAAAACCCTGACAAAAATCACCAGAGAACACAGGTAAATATGTATGGGGACTAAGTATAGAGTTAGGAAACACAGTGGCCAAGAACATGGCTCAGATGTTGATAAGGGATCATATCCCAGATTGTTAACATTAACAGATGGCTCATGACATACAGCAGGATCCCATCAACCTGTAGTCAATGGAGCCCCCCTATAATAACAATCCCAATCTGGCCATCCCAGGCCAAAATTTTTCTCCACCAGCCACGTGGAAAGAGTAGGACAAACATCTCCACTCTTGATGCCAATAAAAATTGGACATCTTGACCTCTAGTGTAGTGCTTCTTTTTGAATTTTTATTTTTTATCTTATCTGGGGGTGTATTTAAGCTTAATTTTTTTTCTACTTTGTTTTACATAAGTAAATTTGTCTCAACCCTCATATCAGTGCAGCAGTACTCCCTGTGCTGAGCTGTCTCTCGCTTCTCTGTGTTTTAATAAACTTTTGTAGTTTTGATTAATTTGTGAATTAACCTGTATCACCAAAAATTTCTCACAGTTATCTTGACAAAACAAAGACTATTTTAATACAGTATTTGTAAATGTTATTAAGAACAATATTTTAAAGATAGTCTTGTTGTTATGAGCTTAGAGAATTAAGTTTTAGTTTAACATCAGTACATTAAATTTTGACCTTACAAAACCTTTAACATAACTGGATTTTAGTCAACTCAATCACTTACATAAGCATTTATAAACTCCATCAAAATTTTTGTAACAACTTACTCTCTACCTTTATGACAACTTATCTTGTATTCCCTGGGGGAGCTTGTTTTTATCCTTTTTTTTTTATTTAAAAGTATTTTTTAACCTTTTATTTTTAAAAACTATATCCTTAATACCACACACACACACACACACACACACACACACACACACACACATATATATATATATATATAAAACTTGTTGAAAATAACTCATAAAACCTTTTAATTTAGAACCTTATATTTTTATGGAAAAAAACAAAAAGAAAGTAACCTTAAAATTTTTTATGAAAACAACTTATAGAAAAATTTATACAAAGCCCATTTGTTAATAGACCCATGTATTGTAAGATAGGATTCAATCCCAGATTTTATTTATGACAGAACAAAACAGGCTAAGGTCATTTTTAACTATCCAAATTTTAAGATTCCTGTTGCTGGCTATGGCCCCCCTTTTGTTCTTTTTTCCTCCTGTGGTCTAAGCCAGACTGTTAACCCCTGAATGCTTGCATCTTAGTGAAATCTGATTGAAATAAGTTTGAAAACCTGTTTTCTTAAAAGTAGCAGTGGAACAAAGTAATAATTTTTTTACATTTACTTTATAATAAGAACCATCCTCAAGTTGTTTACATATTCAAATGTAAAAAGCTTAAGCAGTTTGTAACAGAGATCTTTAAAACAAACACACTGGGGTTTTTTGGTTACCTTGGATATCACATTAACCTTATAACAATAGTTTAAGAACCATTTTGAAGATGCTTATATATACACACACACATAAAAGTTTTATAAATTAAATATACCAGGAAAAATGTCAACTTATGCATGCATAAGATGAGCTGGAATTCCAAGAGCAAATTAAATTTTGCACAGTGCTTTAAATAAATTCACACACACACATACACACACACACACACACACACACACACACACAATTAGAGTGCACTCTCAAAAAAAGAAAAAAAAATGTTTAAATTATACCCAGACAGCTATCCAGTGGAATGGTGGATGATGCATCTGTTCTCTTGGGAGTCTCCACCTTTGGAACTGAATTTTTTGTTATCCATCCCTTAACCTCAGTTGTGACTATTTCCCTGGAAAAGCTCAAACCCCCGTTAACTCTCAGAGGTGTCTTACACACTTTTGCATAGCACGGTACTTCTTCGCTGCTCCCCAAATCTGAGAGACATGGATTCACCCCAAAAAGTGGTTACTAGAGGTCTCTGGGAGGTGATCAGTCTCCCTTCTGCCTCCTGGGGCAGGCCTGAATTTGAACCTGGGTTCTTACCAATCTGATGAGCAGTGCTTCCAAGTTGGTTCCTGTGCTTCACCGGTTCCATTGTACATCCAAGGCATTCACCCCAACTTGCCAGGAGGATGAATCCCCCTCTGGATCAAGCTGTCCACTGGTGCCTGGTGGAATCTTCTTCCAGTGGTCTGGGGGATGCACCCTGGTGACAAGGGACATGACAAATCACCATCTCCCCAATCCCTGAAAGAAGCCCCCAAGAAATGTTGTGGAAATCTCAAGCTGAGACATGGGACACTGAAGCAATTTAGCAGGAAGCAATGTTTTATTGTGCCAATGTAGACCCAGTGGACTCATGTCCAAAGGTATTCAGGTACTTGCCTATTTTTAGGAAAAGGGGAACAAGTACTAGAGAAAAGGTTAGATCAAAAAGAATTAACCTAGAAGGTAACACCCACGCACAGGAAATCAATGTGAGTCAATGCCCTGTATAGCTATCCTTATCTCAACCAGCAAAACCCCTTGTTCCTTCCTATTATTGCTTATACTCTCTCTACAACAAAATTAGAGATAAGGGCAAAATAGTTTCTGCTGGGTATTGAGGGGGGGGGAGCGGGAGGGGGTGGAGTGGGTGGTAAGGGAGGGGTGGGGGCAGGGGGGAGAAATGAACCAAGCCTTGTATGCACATATGAATAATAAAAGAAAAATGAAAAAAAAAAGAAAATCTTAAAAAAAAGAAACTGATACCACAATGCAATACCACTATTAAAAATTCAGTGTTCCACTCTTTGGATACCATTATGTCTGACTTGTATCTTTATTTAATAAACTAGTACATGGATATAAATGCATATTTACCCATAGTCATCTACTTGATTTTTTTAATTGTTGTGATGGGTGGGAGTACATTGTGGCATTTACAAAAATTCTTTTTTTTATTTGATTATACTTTATTTTTATTTTTTTTATTCATATGTACATATAATGTTTGGGTCATTTCTCCCCACTTCCCCACCCACCCTCTCCCTTAACTACCCTGCCCCGTCCCTCTCCACCCCATCCCCTCGCTAGAAGGCAGAAACTGTTTTGCCCTTATCCCTAATTTTGTTGAAGAGAGAGTATAAGCAATACTAGGAAGGACCAAGGATTTTTGCTAGTTGAGATAAGGATAGCTATACAGGGAGTTGACTCACATTGCTTTCCTGTACATGTGTGTTTACTTAACTACAAAAATTCTTACAATATATCAAACATATTGTATTTGAATCCATCCCCTCCATAATTCTCTTTCATTTCCCCTATTCCTGGAATAGTTTCAACAGAAATCATTTTTCCACTTACATACATGTGTACACAGTATTTTCACCATATTCACCCTCCTTCACCATTTCCTCACTTTCACCTCCTTCCCACTGGCACTATCCTCCAGGCAGGACCTATTCCACCAAATCTACTTGATTTTTGCAGCTTGATTTTATCTGTTTTCTCATAAAAATAAGTGCTCTCATGTAATATTTGGCTTACTACTATGTAATTAAATGGATATGATTTCTCTGAACTCATTTTATTGCTTTGAAACCATTTTTAACATCTTCTTCAAAAGATTTTGTTCCATTTTTTCTGTTATATATAAATATATCTCTTAACGATTAAGATTGTTTCAGTTTTAAAACAAAATTAAAAGGTTGGATAAAAAATATAAAATGAAGCAAGATGAAGTTTAGTAATTAAGCTTTTGGGTAAAAAATTCAATACGTTTTTACTTTGATTTTTATCCCATTTCTATTTTGGTATATACTGGGAGCATAAAGAGTCTGGAATCAGATCAAGGTATCATTCCAAAATGTGCTATATTCTAGTTTAAATTTATCTTGGCTGATATTTCATTGGGCAAATGCCCTGTGCCTTATCAAGGGGGCTTTTATAATATCTCTGGTGTTTATGGACAATCGTTCATTGCTTGGGCTGAATGAAAAATAATTTAACATCATTTGAAGCCGTACTTACATAATACTGTACATGATGCTTAAGGAGTTACATTCTTTTGAAATAAGAAATGCTGTCCAAGAGATATTCAACACCTAATTTTTGCTTTATGTATGGTTTATTGGCTACTGTACTAAAAGAAATGATAAATAAATGCTTCCCATATCAGATACATGTGACTTCATTATATAAAAATCCAAGAGAAAAAGTGAGATAGCAAGAACACATTTCTAATATTATCCATTGTAAACTGAAGAGAGCATTTAAGATAGAGTGGAATTTTTGAATTGGAGTATGATATCTTTTAAGACAGTTAATAAAAATTGTGGAGCAGAGATTCTCTGTTCATGAATACTTACGGCAATCTCCTCAAGTATATTCAGGAAGGATTTGGACCTTGGAGAAAGTGGATGTGTGTGAGGCTACTAGGTTAAAAGCATTTAAGTTTGTGTGCAGCATTTTCTTGTGACTTTTTTCTTATTTTCTCTATTGCACTTATGACTATTTAAAAATTATTCTATTGCTTGCTAAACCTGCCTTCAGACTCAGAATATTTTGCAACATTGTGATCCAAGAAGCTGCTCCCAATTGCTTGAACTGGGTATAAGAAATGAAAACATTGTCATGCCTCATCAAGTATAATATGAATAACTCTTTGAATTAAAACTTGATTTTTTACTTAGAACATATCCTTCAGATATCTGTCATATTAACAATTAAAACCATAGCAATTGAGGAAAGTAATTACCAGTGATTTGTACAACCATAGCCTAAAAGTATGGGAAGTCATTAATATCATCACATAAAGTCCTCCTTTAAGGGCTATATAAAATGCTATGCTTTGCAAAAGCCATGGTAAAGAGATGCAAACAAAGACACTAAAGTCATTTGTATAATTCCCCTGTGCAGATACTTGAACTGTAAATTAGAGAACAATACACATGTGCAGCAATCATCTTTCCTCCAGGCACTGAGTATATAGAAGATTATAATATTAAATTCTTTGTACTTTTTTCTTTTAACATTCTTTCATTTGATTAGTTTGTTGTTAATAATATTTTGGGGCATATTATTAACAATCTCAGTGCCTTTGGAGCTTAGTTGTCAAAAGAGTGCAAGTGTGCTTTATAAAATCGCAAAACCTGACAACATGGGAACTAGAATGGTTTTTTACTCACTCCTATAAAATACACATTGGAAAAAATGCAAAACGATTGGGAAACATATTTAAACAATGGGTAACAAACTATTTTTTTCCTCCTATGGAAATCCTTAAAGGAATTCTGAAATATAATATACCCTCCTGTGTTTTAAGTTGATAGTTTAAATTTGCCATTACTAGCTTAGAGAGTCATAAACAGTTATAATTCTTTGCATATAGTAAATGTTCAGAATACATTTCTTATGCTTTTAAATGGAATCCAGTGGAAGCTAAATACCATTTCTGTGCAACTTCAATATGCAATAAACAGATGCCATGAATCATAGGTAAAGTATTGTTTATTAAATTATATTAAGACATTACCTCATTATATGATGAAAAATAGAGTTCGTTTCTTATTCACCACTATATGTGATGTCAGGATGACTTAATGATCTAAATGTGAAAGTTGACACTATAAAGCTAATAGAAAAGCATATATATATATATATATATATATATATATATATATACATACATAGTTATGTTTACCATCAAGGTTTAGAGAAGGAATTCTTAAGCAAACCTCTAAAAGCACCAAGCATGAGTCAAAACCCACACAAATTTTAATTATATCCAGTGCTAGGAATCTATCTCTCTGTATAGCTATCCTTATCTCAACTAGCAAACACGCTTTGTCTTTCTTAATATTGCTTTGTCTTCTCTTCAACAAAATTAGAGATAAAAGCAGAATAGGTTCTGCCTGGAAGCAAGGGGGGTTGGCTGGGAGAAGGAGGGGGCAGGGGGACAGGGGGAAGAAATGGCCCAAATAATGTATGCACATATGAATAAATGAATAAAAAATTTAAAGAAAAACAAAGATCGGTCTTTAACAAAAGATTCCATGGACAATATTGACAGAAAGGTGGCAGAATAATAAGTATACTTGCATTCTCTGAATAAAGGTGAGTATCAATAGTTCAAGAAACTCTTCTGAATCAAGAAAAAGGCACTTAGGTCTGGTGGAGTGGCTCAAGAGTTAGAGCACCTAGCAAATATAAGGTCCTGAGTTGAAACTACAGTCCCACCAAAAAAGAAAGAAAGGAAGGAAGAAAGAGAGGAAAGAAAGGAAGGAAGGAAAGAAGGAAGGAAGGATGAAAAAGGCAGTAATCCCAATTGCAAAATTAAGAAAGGATACAAACTGCCATTTAATAGAATAAAAATCAAAAGAACAGTCAAGACTATAAAGAGATAATGTAATCAGTAATCAGAAGTTCAAAGTTTAAAAAAGTAGGTATTTTTTCAATTCTTAGACTGACAAAATTCATAAAACATGATCATGCTACCTGCTTGTGGAATTATGGGTAAAAAAGAAATTTCATGCACTTTTGATGTGTATGTAAATTGGTTCAGTCACTCTAGGAAGTATAACCTTGGCATTGATTCAAATTACAATAGACATACTCATACCTTTTGCCCAGCAATTTAGCTGAGTGTCTAAAAAATAATTTCATACAGATCTACACAAAGATACTTATTTCAGTTTTATTTTATTTTTTGCTGTCAGAATTGGCTGCACTCCTTTTGTCCATTAGTAGGGAGAGGATAGGAAAAAAACTGATGAATGTGATAGTTATACATAACACATTAAGGTTACATATACAGAAATGCTGAATGGAAAAAAATTTTAAAGATTATCTACAACACACACCATTTACATAAATTAAAAATAAACAGATACCAAAATATATACAGTTGAATAATAGAATACATATTAAGTCCTTTACAATGATGACCTTTGATAGGAGGATGGGCATACAAATTGAAGATAAAAGGGGAATTACTGAAAAATGAACAAAGGACCTGAACAGACATTTTTCCAATGAAGATGTAAAATTGGCTAACAGATACATGAAGAGGTGCTCAACATCATTAACATCAAGGAGATGAAAATGAAAATGACAATGAGATATCACCTCACACAGGTTTAGCATGGCTATTATTAAAAAGAAAAGACACAATAATTGCTAATGAGTAAGCAGAGAAAAAAGGAGACTGTACACTGTTGGTGGGAATGTAATTTGGTATAGCCATTATGGTAATTGGAATGGAGATTCCTCAAAAAATTAAAAATAGAACTAGCTGATTATATAACATGTCTACAAATTCATCTGAAGGAGTACAAATCAGGATTCTATTATGACAATTGCCCTCCTGTATTCATTGTAGCATTATTCACAATAGCTATGCTATGGAGACAACATAAGTGTCCACTGATGTATGAATGGATAAAGAAAATGCACTATAGATACACAGTGAAATACTATTCCACCTTTAAAGAGAGGAATTCCTGCATTTGTGATGTTAGATTTAACCTGGAGGACATTATGCTAGGTGAAATAAGGCAGATACAAAAAGACAAATATTGCATGATCTCACTTAGGAATAAGTCAATAGCTCTCAAGTACAGCAAGAGGACTATAGTTAATAACATTGTATTGCATATTATAAACTTGTAAGAAAGTAAATTTTAGGTTTGTAAACACACACAACAAAGAGATAACTATGAAAGGTGATGTATATATTAATTTAGCTGTAGTAATAATTTCACTGTGTATACATTTCAAAAAATCTTGTATTTTATATATATACAGTAAAATGCTTTGAGGAAAATTATGAGCAAAAAGGAGATGGGTTAGCAAACACTAATAAATACAATGAACTATGAACTAAAGTATATGAATAATGTTATCCATTCTATTTGAGATCTTGCTAACAAGTATGGGAAAAAGGCTCTGAGGAATTTTGGATTGGAATCTTGCCAGTGTGTTCTCTTTTAATTGTGTTGCTATTGTTGCATATGCTGCTACATCACTTGGTAGAGGACATGCAAGTCATTTTTCTCACTTCAGACTGTTGTAAGTTAGATATTTAAAAATGAGCATAAGTAGGGCATTAGCTAATTTGTATAAAATATAATGTTAATGGTGCCACATAAGTTCTCAGAGCTTTAATTATTTTGGGTGGAAAACACAGCAGAGAGGGAGGAGAGTGGACTTCAGAACCAAATATACCAAAGTTTGAGCACAGCTTCTCCATTTATACAAGTGTGGCTATGGGGAAAGCATCTAACCTTCTGCATTTTCTCATCTATAGAATAGGACTAATGATATTCATATTGTAGAATTTTGAAAGTCAGTGATAATGATATAGAGTATTTGATCATCAATTTATGGCAGATTATATTATTGCTGCTGATGTCACTAAAAGCATAGATTATCTAATAAGACTGGTGTGGTTTTTGTAGTTATTGTTGTCTTTAATTGGAAAGCAAAACACCAATAAGTAAAATATTTGAAGTCAATTTCTTCTTCAAGTAGTCTAAGCTTGTGAAACACTAGCTCAAACATCTGAAAACAATCTAACCCTACTTTCTCTTCTCTTTCTTTTTCTCCTCATATGTTATGGCATTGTTTTCATTGCTGATTAGCCAACTGGAAACACTCTGCAAAGTCAGCATGCTAACCTGGTTGGTTAGTCGCCTTAGGCATGGTCTGTCACTTCACGTAATATGATCATTGCTACTCTTATGAATTGTCCAAGCAGGATATAAAATAGGAATGTTGATGGAGTCTAAATGTCACCTTTCTTTTAGGGATTCTTTTGTACCCTAATTCAGTAGGCACTTTCTCAAATGAAAGAAAATAAGTCCCTTAAAAAGAATGTATCAATTAAAGAATTTGTGTTGTACAGGAATGATTCTTGTTAACTAGTGTTATCAAGCTATTCAAATAATTTTGTACAAATAACTATTCCATTCTGAATTTTGATTTTCTTTATAGTGAAATATAGTCAACTTCACCGGGCTATTCTGAGAATTAAGTGACAAGATATGTGAGAAAACATTTTGCAGTCTCTAAAGTGTATTGTTTACTTGTGTTTGGACTCTCAGCCTGTGTAGCTGAAAAGAAGCCCATAACTAGAGTAGATATTCATCTGATCATGCATCATGACCTGTGGAAATGGCCTGATTGAAAGTTATTTGCATTGCCAGCTGAGGGACATCCAGATTCGAAGCACATGGAAATGGAAGAATGGAACAGGTATAAATAACAAACTTAACCCAATGGTTTTTCCTTAGTTGTTGGAGCAGTAGAGAGGAGTGGTTTTGAGAGTGTAGTAGCCATAACTCGAAATTTCTCTGGTCCAATTCCTTCTGGGTTGATGGCAGAGTGCTAAACAGAGTGAACTACAGATATAAATGCAAAGGATTTTCACTAGTCAGATTTGTATCCTAACATTATGTAATAAAAAGGGAAGTTGAACACTTTCTCCCACCTTCTACAGACAATTTCAGCCATTTAACAGTGCCAGGGCACTAGTGGAAGAAGTCCTAGGAAGAAGGATTATTTATGAATGCCTGGTATCTGACACAAGGAAGAGCGCTCTGGTAGAAGGTTGTCATGTCCAGCAGGACATGTGTGTTCAATAAACACAACATTATTAAGAGCATGTGGCTGCTATCTATGTAGCTGTTTGGACTTGCTTATGAGAAATTGTGAGATATTTTCTGGGATTTCTCAGAAATACTTCAAAGTATCAGGATGTGAACTGAAAGAAAAGTCCTTTAGAACTTGTGGGCAGGAACAAAAGAATAAGAAATTTGGGTTGATGTTAGTGTGACTCAGATGGTTCCACAAATTTGTTGAGGCCTGGAGAAAACTAAATTACAGATATCAGCCACATTGTTATTATCAGTCAGTCCATTTATACTTTGGTGGATATATTTTATTTACTTGCAGAAACATAGAGAATACAATTCATATCATAATTTATGTGAATGATATTTCTTTCAATTATGTAGCCCTGAAGTTGGCTCATTCTCATTAGATAATGGGAATTTTTTCTAATCTCTTTTTGCCCCCTAGATCTTAACGTTCACTTGGACACATATTACAATCATGAATATTTTATGCAAAATTCAGGCATATCCTCCAAAAGCTAATATCTTGGGAGAAGTATATTCAAAATTATGTAATAAACATTGATAATGACACAGACACATTTTGCTTGAATGAAATCAAATCCCTCAAGGTAGAAGATGCTACTAAGTAACAGTTAAAATACATGGCTTAATTACTGATAGAAAAGGCTATTTGAGGTGATACTTTAGGGTTTACATGTAGTCCTCTCACCTCACACACCACAAAGTAAATCAAGTGAACAAGATGCTATTGCTTATTTTTAATGTCATGATTTATTTACAGTAAAGACATTATCAACTAGACGTGAAGAATATTATTAAATGCAGTTCCCTAGCTATGAATACTACTCAGTTGTCCTAATTCATACTCTAACTAAATAATTGGCATGACAAAACATTTGGGACTGCAAGTTAATGAAATTCAAATGAATCCAGGATATATTTCAAAGTCAGCCTTGCTCAGAAATTGAATGGTCTACATGTAATACTATAGAAATTGATCTTATCAACATTGTGAAGTTGAAGACAGGCTGCTTTCTGTTAAGAAGTATGGAAAAATAAAAATAGACATCTATTTAATAGTGACTTATTGAATTTCTCAGTTTATCTATCAGTTGTTACACAATTTGCAAATCTTTGGCCACATCTGAGAAAGTGTATAACTGCTGAGACTTTTGCATAACCAAACATGACAACAATTACACATAAATTTTCTTATAATTTTAGACCTTTAAATAAATATTCCAAAAAGCCATCTAGATCTATTTTTTCTAAATGAGGACATTTGAATTACATATTGGGATGTTTTTGAAAAATATATAGCCTCTTTCAGCAGCTAATTAACCTAGAATTACTAAGGAAACATAAGTACTATCTTTCCATATATGGTAAATAGTTGCTTACTGAGTATGTGCAGTTTATTTGTCAAAGCTTTTTATAATAATTTTTTAGAAATATATGAGTGCAATATTTCACTAATTTTAATTAATAAAACACAAAAAATTTCCTAAGTGGAAATTTTATCACCTAAAAGAGAACTTCTATTTTGGATATATTCTTGGAAAATATCATCAATCAATTTAATATTGTAGAACTTACTTAGTATATGGCATCATAATATTAAAACAAGGAATCATTTATGGATAATTAATTTTACTAGTTGGTAACTTTCCTATACTTCTAAGTATTCAAGTCAATTCACCCTGAGTCCCTAATATGTTGCAGTGATATTAGAATTAATGTTTGGAGTGTTCCACTTATGTTCAGTTACTGATACTTTATTTAGCCTTGAAAATGTTTAATGGAAATAAACCAATAATAACTATCTAATTCAATACTTCTCAGACTACTCATTTTCTAGTCAACAGATAGATATTTTGGTAATTTACTAGTTAAATTATGACTTTACCTCAACTTTCTTCACATTTTTTATTATTGTAATGGAGGCTCATTGTGGTATTTACAAAAGTTCTTACAATATATCAAGTATATCATACTTTTTTTTCCAATTCTATATCTATGTACACATTACTTGTACTATATTCACCCTCCTACACCTTTTCCCACATCTTCCCCCATCCCACTAGTTCCAACTATCTTGGACAGTACATGTTCTACCTTCCTGTTCCCTGATTTTGTAAAATTTTAAAAATGACATTTTTGTTTATTTATAATAGCTGTATAGTTTCCTTTTGACATTTCCACATATATATGTATTATAACCTGTGTTGGTTCATCTCTTCTATTTTTCATCTTTCTACCTTAGTCCCTTTTATGGTGATTTCAATAGGTTTAAAAATTCTATGTTTATTCTTACATAGAGAGTACCTCGACCATATTCACCATCTTAACTTCCTTCTTTTACCTTCCCCTTCTCGTATGTGACTTCCCCTTAGTGTGACCGGTTTTTCAAAATATTGATGTATTTGTATTAGATATAAATTCCACATATGAGAGAAAACATGTGGCTTTTGGCCTTCTGAAACTGCTAACTTCATTTAAGATGATGTTCTCCAGTTCCATACACTTACCCACAAAGTATAAAATTTCATTCTTCTTTGTGGCTGAATAAAATTCAACTGTATGTAAATACTATAGTTTCTTATTCTACTCATCAGTAGTGGGACATTTTAGCTCTTTCCATAGCTTAGCTATTAGGAATAGTGCTGAAATAAGCATGGGTGTATAGTTGCCTTTGTTGTAACCTGACTTATATATCCTTAGGAATGCATTGTGGATCATATGGCAGGCTATTTTTAGTTTCTTGAGGAGCCCTTTTTCTGTTCTCCATACTGGTTGTACTCATTTGCATTCCCACAAGCAGTGTATGTGGGTTCCTTTCTCCCCACATTCTCACCAATATTTGTTGTCGTGTTCTTAATGGTGACCATTCCAACAAGAGTGAAGTGGAATCTTAATGTAGTGTTGATTTGCATTTCCTTTACAACCAGGGATGTTGAGCATTTCTTCATGCGTTTGTTGGTCATTTGGACTTATTCCTTTGATAAAGGTCTGTTGAGTTCATTTGCTCATTTCCTCATTTGGTCCTTGATTTTTGGAGAGTTTAATTTTTTGAGCTCCCTGTATACTCTGATTATCAAACCCTTGTCAGATGTATTGGAGGCAAGGATTTTCTCCGATTTTGTGTGCAGTCTTTTCAATTTGGTTACTATTTCTTTTGTTGTTCAGAAGCTTTTTAAATTCATGTAGTCCCATATTCAATACTTTCTCTTAGTTCTGAGCCATTTGAGTTCTATTTAGGAAGTCATTGCCTATGCCCATTAATTCCAGTGTATTCCCCAGTCTTTCCTGCACTAACTTCAAAGTTCCAGGTCTTATATTAAGGTCCTTAATTGACTTTCGGTTGATATTTGTACAGAGTGAAAGACATGGACCTAATTTCAGTTAATTTTATGTTAACTTTAACTTTTAATGGACACAGTTTTGAATTTTGTAAACTGGGGCTGATAATAGCAGTGTACCAACCTATTTCTTAAGGGCTTTATAATCGATACAGGTGAATGTACTCAGCCAAACTATTACATAAAGTGAAGTACAGCTTTGACTTCATAATATGATTGCATTTATTAGTATATTGATTGATAAATTAAGTTATCAGATCACTTTCACACCTGCATTTTTTAAACTTTATTAAATCCGATAAGAAGCCATAAATCTGCATTCTTCCCTTGACCATCTCAAAGGATCATAAGGAGGGTTATGCAAGAAAGTATTGTGCTTTAAGACATAATTTGTTATTGATATGATCCTGCTCCATAATATATTTTTATAAAAAGTTTCTTTACAACTTCTAAGGAGATGTTTCAATGCTTCTACATTTAACCACATAATTACAAATATCAACATGATTTCCCTCCTTTCTTCCTATACATGGTATCAATTTTAAGTAAGATAGTCCTTTAATCACAAAACCAGTATCATTGATCATTCCATTTCTTGTGAAGAAATGAATTTTATAGATAGGTTACCATTAAGTTTGGATCAAAAGAAAATTATTCTGAAACCAAATCAACAATTAGAACAGTTGAGAAGAGGGGAAGAACATTAAAGATTTCATTATTATAATTTTGCAAGACTTTATGTCTTTGAAAAAAATACAGCATTTCTATAAATTGTATTTTACTATACATAGTACTGTGTATATAATTATATGTTTATGTAGTATATGTGTATATATATACATGTATATATATATATGCATATATATATATGTATAATGGTTTCTTATGTTTTCACTCAGTGCTGCTTCAAAGATCTAACCACATCACTATAAGGATATCTAGTCTATTGTTTCTACTGCTACAGACTATTTTATAGTACATATCCTCATTTGTATCCATTCTTTTGATAAATAAAGCCCCAGTGACTTGCAATTTTCAGTACCATGAACATGTCTATAGTGAACAAGCTTATACATACCCTCTCCAGTGCTGCATGTCAGTTATTTTGGAGTCAAATTCCAAGAGTAGAAATTGTCGGATCATAAGGTCTGTGTATCTTTAATTTCATTAAATATTGTCACTGCTCTCTAAAATCTCTCTCCTTGACTACACTTCCACATACATGAGTATACTTGTTACACAACAAAATTTGGTGTTATCTGATTTTCAAATGTTCTATAACAGTAGAATTTAAGGGTTAGCACAATGTTCAATTTGCATTTCTCTGATTGTTTATGTTATATAATCAGTTTTCTGTTTCTGTGCATTCAATATTTATACTTTTGGCTTCTCTCATTTTTTTCTATTAATATAAGTGTATCTTGTGTATTTTAGATGTTTGTTCCTCATATGATTTTAAAATTGAGGATATTGTCTCAAAATCTTTTGCTCTTTATTAAGTTTGTATCTTTTGCTAAACACTAATGTTTGTTTTGAGTCATTTTATCAAACAACTGTATCATTGCAAGACATTTAGAACAAATCACACAAAAGAACTTGCCATGAAATATAATCCTAGAGCAGACTCTGAGGTGGCCAAATACAGTTACCTGTGCTCTCCTTCTCCTCTACAATGAAGAACCAGAGCTGGCTGGAGGTATAGCTTCCTGGTAGAGCATTTACATACCATGCACAAGGCCTGGGTTCTATCCTAGCACTGATAAAGAAAAAAAATGAAAACAAAAAACAAGAACAAAAACCACAAAGGGAAAGATTAAATATTTGTAAGACTAGAAGACCTGGTATGTCAGTATAAAAAGATAAATTTCCACCCAACTGCCACCTTGAATCTCTAGGCAGAGGTAATGCAGTACTACACTTTGCAGGGAAATTCTCTTGGCTTAGCCACTCAAAATGTTCAGTCCTCAAAGACTTGCTGCACAGATATGGAGGAAACTGGAATTTGCACAGAAGCTTTGTTTGAAAGAAGGATCACTTATCTCATTTCTAAACCTCAGAGACCAGGCTGTGGTGGCTGGGTCCCATCTTGAGACTGGAGATACTGCTCTAGAGTTAGAAACCCTTGCTTGTCCAAATCTCTGTGACACCACAGACATTGCATCAAACTGTCATGCAGCCTTGTAGCCACACAGACTCAACTTGGCCAAGCAGAGCAACTTGGATGCCAAAATGCAATCAAATTCAATGCCCTGCATTGCTAGAGATAGATGTTTTAGCTCAGAGAGAAATGAATAACTCAGTTCTCAAGAACATGGGCACCAGAACCTTGTCCTCTGTGAAGAGGGGTGTGTAGTCAGCTGTCTGTGAATTTGTGCCAGTGCCAGGGCTGAAGTAAGACACCCATATGGTGCAGCTGCTGCATCCTCCAATCCTAGGGCCAGCTCTAGGCAAAAACTCCTCTGTTATTGGGACTGGAAACTGCTGCCCTACCCCTGAGCCATGTCTGTGCATACTCTGCTATTGGGATTGGAAGTAAACACCACCACAGAGGGAATGCTGGGGATTCCCTGCCATCTCGATATGCAGTGTGCATCCTGCTCAACTGCCTATTCTAAAGACAGACAGGTACCTCATTTCCGCTGCTGAAGTTTCCAGTTCTAGAGGCCCTTTGATTTTTCTCATTCAACATCATTTTGCTTGACTGGAGGTGTGGCTCAAGTGGTAGAGCATCTGCTTTGCAAGCACAAAGCTCTGAGATCAATTTGTAAGCACAAAGCTCTGAGATCAAACCCCAGTACCCCCCAAAAAAGCCAAACAAACACCATTTTG
Source organism: Castor canadensis (assembly GCF_047511655.1). NCBI lineage: Eukaryota > Metazoa > Chordata > Mammalia > Rodentia > Castoridae > Castor > Castor canadensis. The sequence goes on from NW_027395364.1 coordinate 34,350, forward strand.
CTGAGATTTATTCATCTTGATGTGTGAGCAAGAGGCCATTCATTTCACTGTCATATATTATGAAAATTTACTGCATTTTATTTAGTCTGTTCTAATATTTGGATAGCTACAAGTTGTTTGTTGTTTGTTGTTGGGGACAAGTAAGGTAGGACATTATGCACAATGTTCTTAGGAATCCACTTCTTATTTCACAGGTGCAAAGATTTAATCCATTCTACAGTCTATGTGTCAAACTGGCCAATTGTTGAGTATGAATCTGTTGTGTATGATCGTTGAGTTTAAATTAAAAAATAATTCCAGGTTCCTTTCAAAGTAGTTTTTTCAATTTCTTCGTGCACCAGCAGTATATGAAAGTTTATTGACAATCCTCCCCAGAACTCAGAACTGTCAGACTGCTTAGTGCTTGTCAATTTAGGGAATGTAAAATGGTGTCTTGTGTAGTATTACATTTGCATGTCCATAATTCCCAATTGAATTGAGCACAAAAGTATGTTCATACTATTTTATTTTACCTGGTCTTTTGTTTTAAATTAATTTTCAATATTTAAAAATATATTCTGCCTACTAACGCTATGTTGATTTTATATATATACAGATATACATATATGTGTATATATATATATATAAAAAAATATATATATATAAATTTGTTATTCCAATCTGTGGGTGTTCTTTCTAGGTTTTTACTGGGTAATTTTTGGTAAACATATATTTTTAATTACAATATAATTTAACAAACTTTTCCTTTATGAATACTTTTTAGTCTCATTTTAGAACAATTTCCCTCAATTACAAAAATTTCTATATTTTATTCAAAGATATTTAAAGTTTTGCATTTCATATTTAGGTATTTTATACATTTAAAACGGATTTTTATGTGTAACTTGAGGTAGAGATGATTTGCATTTCTTACATATGAATAAACAGTTGTTTTAGCAAAAGTGACTATGCTACATTTATTTCTGTTCTTTCTCCACTAATCTGCAATGCTACCTTTATAAACATCAATGTTTTATATATTTTGGTGTTTGATTCTGATTTTGTCTTTTGTATTTCATGTAAATATTTACCTTTGTACCAATTTCCTTCTGTACTCACTCCTTTAAGTATGTTTCAGGCACTTCTCTAGGGAATAAGAATGCATCATTCAGTAAAAGAGATAAAAATACCTGCCCTTCTGGAATTTATATTCTAGTGGTGAAGAGCCTGACTAAATTTATAATTTAAGTATACAAAATATCAAGTGACAAATTTGTCTAAGAAACCAAGGCAGAGAAGTGGGTCTGCAGTTCTAGAGGGGGTTGAGGATTACTATTTCAATAAGACTGGCAAGGAAATGTTTACTGATGTGAGCAGAGACCTGAAGGAGAAGAGAGGGTGACTCAGATTACTGAGAAAGAAACTCCAAACATATGAAACAGCAAGTACAAAACTTCAAAGGGCATGAGAGTGTATGGAAGCCACCGTGTATGGAGGCCAGTACAATTGGTAGTAAAATGAGCAAAGAGAAGATAAACTCAGGCATGTTACAGTGAAGCAAAAACTCATATTGTGTCAAGTTTTCAAATCTTAAAGCCTTATGAAAAATCTTGGTATTTTGAAACAGAAACCTGTCCATCTTATACAGGAATATCTTGACAAAATCATTGTTATCTGTATATACAACTATAATGAGCTTAGCAAGTTTTTATACAAGCCTTTTGACATTTTGATTGGCATTTTATTGAATCTGTGTATCAATTTGGGGAAATGAGTTATTGTTATATGTTTCTGAGAGTGAGTATCTTTTAGTAAAGAACATGGTATCATTTTCTTTTATTTAGATCTTTCATTGTGTGAGATTTTAACAATACTTTTCTGCTTTTGCCATCAACATCTTATATGTACATTTTGATTGCAAAAACCTATTTACAAGCCCTGTGAGAAACTTCCCTCACTGTACTATCACACATGGTTGTTACTCTCCTTTCTGTCGCTTAAGCACACTTCACATATCTGCATAGATCTGCATAAATCAGGCTCTCAACTCTTTAAGGTTTCCACTGAAATCTTTCTTTATTTGTGTCACCTTGTCTGACCATTCAGTTTAAAATTGTTCCATCATTGCATTTACTCTTACCTTTCTTTTTAATTTTATTTTTATGATACCCATTACTTATCAATGTCTATGCAAAATACACATTTCCTCTGAATTACTAAGCTTGAAATAGATACAAAAATCTCTACAAGTTATATGAGATGACTTGGTGGTAAATCTACTGCTTTATCAGATGGCAGAGGAGTGAATAAATACCGTCCACAAATTAAATCTCTTCTAATCATCCGTTATTAAAAGAGTGGATGCTTTGAGTTGTTCTTTCTTCTGTAGATGCGTATGCATAAGCAAGAGGGTGATTTGAGAATAGGAAGTCTGAAAATGAAAATTGCCAGCACTTAAAATTAGAGTGTGCTTTATGACTGAGCCAACTTCATAAGTAATCATGAATGCTTGGCTAGAACTTTCACGAATAGGTGAGTACAAGGGTAGTTAGCAAAGGAGAAGTTAAAATGGACTAGAGATGTTACTATAGTATTATTTAAATAGATATTTCATTTAGGAGTTCCTTGGATCCCTTAACTTTAAACGCAAACATATATATGTTAACTTTTATAACATTAGTTTGTAACATTGATCAGGATGATGTGAAAATTCCTTATTTTAAATGGTAGCCCAAGAAAAAATATGAATCAGGTAGTTACCTGATTCTGAAAGTATAAATTATATAGTATTCTCTGATTCATATCAATAATAAAACAGATTCTTTTGGGAAGACTCACATTAGATTATATTGAACATTTATTCATTATGAAAACAACTCAGAAAAAGGGCTCTTATCTTGTAGCTTATCTTATATTCTTATCTTGTAGTTGACAATAGTAGCAAGCACAATTGTCAACTGATATCAATTGTGATAACTTCAGCTACCTCTTGTAGAGTGCTTCCTGTGTGCTGAGCTTGGTGCTAGAAATTAAGAAACATTTTCTGACGTAGTCCTGAAACAACTCTCGGAATCAAGTACCAATTCTATCACCACATTAGAGAGATGAACTGATATGTCTCTGATCATAATCACATAGCACTTTCAGTTGGGATTGCAATTCAGGGTTTTAGATCCCAGAACTCATTACTTTAGTTTACATGATGTGTAGGCTACAAGGGATGAGGAAACAGAAACAATTCAGAAATATAAAACAAAATGATAGACTCATAGCTAAATGTCTAGGACCACATTGTTCCTTTTAGACTTCCCAATAAATCAGTTCATTGAGGGAACACTGGAGAAGATAGCTAAGAAAGTTAAATGATTTTTAATTTCTAGTCTACTTCACAATTTATAAAGCCAATCTTACATGTGTAGTCTCATTAGATTCTTATTGTACTGGCAGATGTCAGTTACATTTTTCATTTGGGTAAAAGGAAGCTCAGAAATATTGTTTGTCTGGAGCCACTTAGAAGCCAAGACTAAAACCCAAATTTTCTGGATTCAAAAGGATTTTATGTTCCTACTAGCAGGTGTTCATTATTACATTCTTTTCTAAAATACTAAAGGTGGCATATATGTATGAATATATCTATATATTTAAAGATATATCAATATATTTGGAGATAGGTATTCAGGGGTTGTGTTGCAACATTTTCATATATACATATATTATGCCCCAGTTTGGTTCATCCCCTGTACTATTCTCTCTCTTACCCCACTTCCCTTATTAAAATGATTTCAAGATTTTTCAATGTTCCATGTTCATACTTGTTTAGAAAGTACTTCAATCATATTCACCCTCTTTGCTTTCTTCATTTACCCTCCCTGTACCACTAGTTCCCTCCTCTTAACATGACCTGTTTTACATTCTTCACTTTAATTGCTTAAGTGTTTGTTCTTGTTTCAGTGGGGATTTTCCTTTGACATTTTAGCTGAAAATATGTTGTGCTTAGATTTTTAACCTTATTGTGAGTTATTTACATGCTTAGATTAAAATGTTAAATTTATATGTGTATATAAAATTAATTGCTATCCCCCCTTTTCAATAAAAACTATGTATAGTGGCCAGGTGTGGTGCCTCAAACATAAATTCAACTATTCCAAGAGGCAGAGATCAAGATGATCCCAGTTAGAGGCCAATCCAAGAAAAAGTTTAGGAGACCCTACCTCAACCAATAAAAAGTGGGGTGTGGTGGCACATGCCTGTTATCTCAGGTACTAGGAAGCATATATAGGAGGATTACAGTCCAGGATGCCCTGTGCAAAAATGTGAGACACTACCTGAAAACTAATTAAAACAAAAAAGAGTGCAGGGGAGGCTTTGCTCAAGTGGTGGAGTGAGCCCAAGGCCCTAAGGTCAAACTCCAGTATTGCAAAAAAGAAAAAAGAAGAAAAAATAAAAACCAACTATGTGCATTTATTTGTGTATATGTCTGTTTGTGAAAAATTCTAATATCTTTGGGAAAGTATATACAGGTGGTAGGGCATGGCATTACAGTGAAAGTATAATGTACTCATCTATTTTGCCATTTTGAAATACATCTTATTTTTAAATGTGGATATGAAAAGCATATCCTTAAAGCCATTATATGTGGGGTACAATAGGAATAGTACATGTTTGATGGTTGTAACAGTAATTACATTTTTCCATTGTGAAATCCATTTTATTATTTATTTTCTGTAGTTAGCAAAATGTTACTATTTTATCTGTAAGCAACTGTTCTTTGATCTAAGGAGAAGATGAGGTTGCTAGTTGCCACATTCATACATCTTTGTAATAGCTATTTTATATGCATTCAATCTTACCATGTAGATCACAGTATGCATAATGTATTGTAATATAATTAGAAAATCCAGCATAAAATTGTTACTAAGAATATGAAAACATAAGACAAATAAAAGATAAACAGTCAAGAGGCCTTAATAGTTGCAGAATTTGATGAAATGTTGTATTTATCAAATTTTTCCCACATTTCATGTAAGGATGTGTTGCAATTTCTCAACTTCTTGTTTTTACTGAAATAGAAATAGCAAACAATATATTTAATCACAGTTAATGTCTCCTTTCTAGATTTGGATATATATTTTGTACCTGATCCATCACTTTATCTTGCTCATTCCTGCTTTCTGTGAACTTCAGATTACAGATGTGGAAAGTGTGCCTTCTGAGTATTCTCTGAAAATATATTAATATAAAAGCAAATTCTTCAGCGTAGACTCACTTTACATTATATTGTGTAAGATTAGTTATGAAAAACTTACTAGAATGGTAGCTTAGAATAATTTATTCCTTCATTGTGTTATATTAGGAGTAATTAAAACTCAAAATATTATTCTAACCTCAGGATTATTTCATATTTTCTTGCTATTTTCCTGAATTTATAACCAACTTTTCTAATGCAATATTCTGTTGTAGAGAAATAGAACCATTTTTTTCTAATGGATATATATGTTCCAAGGTGAAAAAATTTGCTTCATATTTTCAGATAGAACTGCATTAAAATGTATAAGATTAAATTAAGCTGTGTAAATTTGCCCAAATAATTTAATTAACCAAAAGAACATCCATTCTCAGAAACCATGAGTGTTTTCAGAGGTATAACAAATGTGTGTACTTTTTCTGCTGCTAGTTAGTTGTGTGGCTTTGGGCAAGTCACTTCACTATTCCATACCTCTATTTTACCATCTGCATCACTTACACGTGAGATAGTGCCACACAATGATTAATAAATCTTTATACCATGCAGATTTTCCCCATGGAAATTTTTTAGTTCCTCTAAAGGAATAAAAGTTACCTTGATGTACCTTTTCCTTGCAAAGAATAAAAACGTTAATGTGTGACCATGAGATCTGTCAGAAGCTCTTAAATTCTAGCCTATGCGCAAGTGCTCAGTATTGCTTACAGACTTAGATCTAAGAGTTTACTTATCAAGTTTAATTTATATTTTCACCAGTTGCTTGCTTCAGTCATGTAACTCATTCTTTTATAAGTAATTAATTGTTTTTAATATTTCAGAGTACTATTCTATGTGCATATGGTACTATTATTTTAGACAATATGGTTCCTGCCAAATTATTTTTGTATCATTTTATTAGCATATATCACTTAAACAAATGGGTGATATTTCCATGAATCCATATATTGTACTTGGATCAAATTCACTCCCTCTGTTTCTGTTTCTTATAATCCCTCCTTTTGTTTTTTATAATTTTTAATGGATTTCTCTATTCTATTTTCATACATGCATATACAGTACTTTGATTATATTCCCCCCCTTGCCCTCACTTTTCTCCTCCCACCACCCACTATTTACCCCCTATATAGTGGCAATTTATGTCATGTATTTTGTTCTTCCCTAGATATAATTTCTGCATATAAGAAAAATATGCCATACTTGTCTTTCTGAGTCTGGCTTATTTTGCTTAACATAGTGGTCTCTAGTTCCATCTACTTCCCTGCAAAGGACATGATCTCATTGTTGTTCATGACTGAAAAATACTCCATTATATAAATAGACCATGTTTATTTTACCCATTTAGCAGTTGATAGGCATGAAGTCTGATTCCATATCTTTGTTATTATGAATAGTGTGCTAATAAACACCAGTGAACAGATATATATTGTATATTGATGTTTGGTATAGCAGGTCATAAGGGATATCTACTTTTTGTTTTTGAAGAACCACCATAGAGGTTTCCATTGTAGTTGCACTAATTTATATTCCACCAGCAGTGTGTAAGTGTTCTTCCTTTACCCCTTTTTCACCTGCATTTGTTGTTTATTTTCTTGATGATAGCCATTCTTACTGGGGTGAGATGGTATCTCAATGTTCTTTTGATTTGCATTTCCTTTATATCTAAAAGGATTTTTCCATTCTGAAATATTTTTGTATGTCTTCACATTACTGGGTATATTTCAAAATCATAACTATTGAGTTATCCCGTATCTTGTTTTTGAACACCTAATTTTGGAAATTTTCTTTTAAGAGATTTGAACATATTTCACATGGAAATCTTTCAAAATCTTTGACAACTACATACAAAATTCAAAATATTGACTATCCTCTGAAATATCTTTGGAAAAATTATGTTAAAGTAATAATTTCCATATATAAAAAGATGTTGCCTCAAAAAAATCCAAAGTCTTAAGAACAAAACTAATAATTACCAAATCAATTTCATTACTAATGGTATTAGGAAGTTAATTTTAGTATTGTGTTTTACTCATTGTTATTTAACTACTAGGTCTATATTTATTCTTCTGCTCATTCTATTTTGTTTCTTTACTATGCTTCAAAATTTGACTTATCAAAAAATTATCTTTGAAACATTATTTCTCATAATTAATAGTAGAGACTTTACCAACTACAGAATGCAAACAGAATAAATTATTCTTCATATTGGACAATTGAAGAATTATTTAAAGATTGATTCCCTTGTAAATGCAACAAAATGATGTTGCAATTAGAATTGAACCACACAAATATGTCCTCCAATTGTGAACCCTAGAAAGGTGACAGTGTAATGAGACTTGGCAGCATTTACAAAGGTGAACACTCATTAACAAGCCAGGTTCTGCATTAAAAATTGATTAACATTTTTGTATTATGTAAGGAGATTGCTTAGCATTTCAGGAGGAGAGCAGCAGTTGTGTGGCATTTAAATCTATTCTGAATTTAAAATGGTAAGTTTAAAAAATTATAGAAAATTCTTATGCAAATGAAATGTAATCAAGCAATGCTTCAGACTCATTATGCATGATTGATATGCACTGTAACTTGCTTACTAATAATTCAAGGAGCAGAGGAATTCCAACTATCATATTGTTTATTCAGTGCTGTGCCACATGGCTAGAAGTGATATTAAATTGATTATGGTATAAACCAACAAGATGGGTCCTTATCCAACTTGACACTTATTTTACATGAAATGATGAGGATTTCTTTCTTTCCTGAAAACCTAAGTTTCCTCTTAAATGTTTAAATATTTCTTAAATTCTTAAAGTTACCAAAATGAGAGAAAATATAGATAAGTGAGAACATTACTGCATAATGACTCTAGTATAAGATACTTACTTGTTGATTTAGAAGTTTATTTGTGATCTATAATTGGGTAATTCTCTAATGCATTTCTTTAGTGAGTGCAAAGTTAGGTATGAGAATACATGGTAATGAAATTGGAAATTGGGCTAACATTAGAAAATTATGAAGTCAAATTTATCACACCTTGTCAGAGATTTAACAATTCTTAAGTACATCAAAGCCTACAAAATCAATACTGGTATACTTTAATAATTCTTGGTCTAACATTAGAATTTTGACAATTCGACGGGCTTAGGATAAAAGCCAAAGCTGATATATAAAAAGTAAGACTTTGCAACTGTAGTCATCTGAGTTGTGACAAAAATGTAAAATAACATACATTGGAGACAAGATAGCCTGTTCAATACATGGTGTTGGGAAAACTGGAAATACACATGTAGAAGACTAAAGCTAGACACCTATCTCTCTCCCTGCATAAAATTTAATTAAAAATGAATCATTGGTATAAATTAACCTATTAGAGGAAAACATTGGGAAATCCCTAGAAAGTATAAGCATATATAGGATGCTGTTTTGAATAAGATGCCAATTATTCAGGAATAAGAGCAAGAACTGATGAATGGTGCTATACCAAAAAGCTTCTGCACATAAAAGGAAATGATTACCAGTATCAAGAGACAATCTACAAAATGGGAGAAATCTTTGCCAGCTATTCATTGGATAAAGGATTAATATCCCAAAAATATAAATAACTCCACAAATTAAACACTAAAATTGGAAGAAATGATTCAATTAATAAGTGGCAAATGAATTGGCCAGTTCTCAAAAAAGTACAAACGGCATTTAAATACATGAAAAAATTATCCATAAAGGAAATACAAATCAAAATGACACTGAAATTCCATCTCACTCGAATCACAATGGTTTTAATCAAGAAAATAAACAAGAATTGCTGGAGAAGATGCAAGGGAAAAAATAACCCTTATATACTGCTGGTTTGAATGTAAATTAATGCCACTATGGAGGTTCTCAAATAAAAAGGGAAACTAAAAATAGAGCTATCATAAGATCCTGCTACACCACTCCTGAGCATGTATTCAAAGGAATCTAAGTAAGCATACATAAGAGATACCTGCACATTCATGTTTATAGTAGCACTTTTCAAAATAATCAAACAACGAAATTGGCTTAGGTTTTCAACAACCAATGAATGAATAAAGTAAATGTGTCACATGCAATGGAATGAAATTATGTGGCTTTCAGAAAAATGGATGGAACTGTAAATCATCATGTTAAGTGAAATAAGCCAGACTGAGAAAGACAAATATCACATGTTCTCTTCCATGTGTGTAATCTAGTCTTAAATAAAAAGAAACAATGACATGAGTGGTGGAAACCAGTGGGAGAAGAAAGGTTGAAGGGAGAGGTTGAAGGTGGGTGAATATTATTGAGGTATTTCATACTATGTATACAAGTAGAATAATGAAACTTTTTGTTTCAAAAAGGGAGGAGAAAGGATAAGACAGGGTAATTGAGGTGAACTTTATCAAAGTACATTGTATGCATGTATGGAAATATCACAACAAAACCTCTTTGTATGATTAACGTTAATTTAAAAAGAGAAAAAATATGTATCCTTCTTATATTTTTTAAGTTTTAAGAAGAATTTTAATTTACTCTTTGATACTCCTTGCAAATTGAATGTACCCTATAAATCTATAAAGGCAACATGTTCAAATTTCTTACAGCTTCAAGAGTTTTATTATCAACTTGCAAGTTAATATTTGTTTTTGTTGTTTAAAAATACTTGTTGGTTCAAAATAAAAACAAAATTGTCATGTTGAGTAAGTTTTTCATGACAAGTATTAAGATATCTTTTTTCACACTAATAATGTAATTCTTTATTTTAAAGGTCATTGTTGGATAATATGTTCATTGGCATTTTAAATTATGTTTAGTTTTTATGATTTTGGTATGAGTACATTGTTATGGTTAGAAGCTTTGGAAAACAAAATAGCATGAATAAACAAAATCAGGAAACTCATATAGAGACCTATAATTCAGGTTTAATCATGGTTAATATTTTGTACTATTGCAGTTTTTTCACTAGAGGGCTTTTAATGCTTAGTAAAATCCAATGCAAACTTTTTTGTGTGGTACTATAGGTTGTACCCATAGGCTTGTTCTTGGCAAGCAATACTCTACCACTTGAGTTACTCTCCCAGCTCCAATGAAAACTTTTTAAAGATTAAATATTAAGAAACATAATTGAGATTTGTGACCTCAGTGTTGTAACTGAGTACATATTATATGTGATTTTAAATACTTTGTAATAGTTATATCAAAATTTCTTTGCTTCTGTATTTTGTTGTTTGTTAATACGCTCTTCAAGTGGGAAAGTTCTTCCCTATTTCTGCTGAAGATTGTTAGAAATGCATATTAAAGAAAGTCTTGCATTGTGTTTTGGTTGTAAAGCATGGCATCTCAATTTTAGTACTATTTACATTTTGTTCTTGCCTTGATGAATTGTAGGATATTTAGCAGCATCTCTAGAACTGGTAAAATTCATATCAGTAACATTACTCTCTGTTATATCAATTATAAATATCTCCAGACACAAATAGGAGGTCAAAATACCTAAATTGAGAACCACTGGGTGAAGTGATTGCACAACAGAGACAGAACACAAGGGGAAGAAGATTGTAGGAACACAGTAGAGAGTGCCACATCAAGTGCAAAATCCAGAAATAACATAGAACAGAAGGAAGGAAAAGGAATGCACAAGAGTGGAAAGGTGTAGAATAGAGAAAGAGTACATAACAGAGTATTGGACGGTAATGGAATTAAAGGAAGGAAGGAAATACAGGATGAAGAATACAGGATAGGAAGAGAGAAAGGGAGGGAGATTACAATAAATAAATAAAATTGAGCGCATACAATGATCAGGCAATTGAACTAAAAGAATAAAGCTTTGTAATTTTGGGGAGATTTGGTGGGACTGAAGTTTGCAATCAGTGCTTTGAACCCAACAAAGCTTTAGATTTTAAAATTACCTTTACATGTATCATATTTATTAACAGCACAGTAAGGATTAACACTATACTAGGTAATGTGGAGATAACAAATGGACCATTGTATTTTGTCATAGAGCTTTACTTTAAGAAGTGAGACAGACAAGCTTATGCCAGGTAATACTAAATTATATGAATAAAAATAAAACCAGATATAAGGATGGCTGAGGAATTCATATGTGAGATGAAGTAACTTTTGATCTGGGATCTGAAGAGAGTGAAGTTAAGAGCTGTGGAAAATAGAAGCATAGGAACACTCCATACAGAGTGAACAGGTAAGACCAGTTGGAAAATTTTGAACAGAGGAGTGATATTGTGATTAACCTGCATTTTAACAGTTTTCAAATGTCAATGGCACAGAATCGCCTGAGGTATTGCTAAAATGTAGATTTCTAGGTCCTGCTGTAGACATATGAAAATTGAAAACCTGGTGTTGGGTCAATGTGCATTACTTACTAAGTTTTGTTAGGTGATTTTGATGTTGAAGGTCAAGGAGCATAGTTTGACAACAGTTTTAGAGGGGTCTGCTCACTGTGTAAATGAGAGTAGAGGAGAAGTTGAATGCCCATTGCACTATCGTGAGTCAACATACAAAAATTTATCACAGCTTTCACTTTTCGTAATTCTTAAATAGATCACAACCTATAAAAATTAATGTTCATCTACTTTAGCAATTTTTTATCTAATTTCAGGATCTGGAGAATAATGATTGATTGGAGTAAAACTCAAAGTTGATATGTTGAAAGTGTTTTTATCTGCAGCCACATGATTTTTCAGAAAAGTACCAAACACATATGTTGGAGAAAAGAGAGCTTCTTCAACACAAGGTATTGGGGAAACTAGATATACACATGTAAAAAACTGAATCTAGACCTCCTCTTACCCTATAAAAACTCAGTTAGAATGGATAAAAGATCTAATTTAAGACCTGAAGCTTTAAGACTACTGCAGGAATACAAAGAGGTAATACTTGAGTATATAGGAATAGACAATTATTTTCTGAATGGGACTCCAATTGCCAAGGAAATGAGAACAAGAATTGACAGATGAGATTTCCTCAGATTTTAAAAGCTTCTGCATATCAAAAGAAACAATTTATCAGAATTAAGAATCAACCAACAGACTGGAAGAAAATCTTTATATGCTATTCAATGGATAAAGGATTAATATCCAGAATATCCATATTCACTCTACTATACAAAAGCACACCAGAGCTTTTTATTCCTATCTATAAGTAAGTATCCATTGGCCTTGCCATTTTTAGTAGGGTTATATGTTTGATGTGATTGAGTTGTTTGAGTTTCATATATTATAAATAGGAACCTCCTACTAGAAGTATAATTTGCAAATATTTCCTCCAATTCGGTAGGCTGTCTCTTCTCTCTGTTGCATGTTTTCTTTTTCTGTACAGAGCTATTTAGTTTGATGTAATCCAATTTGTCTATTTTTTCCTTTTTATTACCTTTTCCTTTCAGGTTATATCTTAAATGTCATTCCTCAATCATGGAGGATTTTTTTCTATTTTTTTCTAGTAGTTTCATAATTTCATATCTTGCATTTAAGTCTAATCTATTTTTACTTGATTTTGTATATCATCAGAGATAAGGATGTATTTTTTATTATTCTGCATGTGGATATTCAATTTTCTCAACATCATTTATTGAAGAAGCTTTATTTCCCCTACTGTTTTCTTGATACATTTACTAAAAATCAAATTATCTGTAAATGCGGATTTATTTCTGGGTTGTGTATTATTTTCCATCAGTTTGTGTGTTTGTTCCCATGCCAGTATCATAGCAATTCAGTTATTATAGCTTTGAAGTATATTTTTAATTCAAGTAATGTGATGCCTCCTGCCTTCTTCTTTTTGTACAAAATTGCTTTGGTCATTTGTGGGTCTTTGGAAAACACAAACTTTCAAATAAGCATTCTTTTGAAATATTAACACTTTGATTTTCTAAAGAATAATTTTAGTGTACTCATATGTATTTGTGCATCTGCATTCATGTACATTTATGTAAATTAATTCATGCTTACTTGATGTTTCAGAAATCAATCTACTATGCTTTGAACTAAAATCAATGACTATTTTCTATAGAAATTTACATTTACAAAATACTTTAAAATGTGCTGCCAAATTATGCTTGCACCTTAGTCCTCTGAAAGTACATACAAAGAAGTATGACAGTTGATTTAAATATCCATGTTTGAGCCTCCTTAGTGCATATTCTCTGCCTTAAATATTCTCGTGTTCTAACCACTGTAGCATATAGTGCTTCAATGTTCTCGTCTGAACAAGCATTAGTGTGAAGTAGCAGAGTATTAGTCTGCTTTTGAATTGTCATCAAATGGACCATCTATTGTGCATAAATACATTTTAGCTTATGACACATTACATTATTAGATATTAAAAAGTAGGATATATTTGACTGAAAACAGCATTTTCAGGTTTCCTGGTCCTTCTCAGAATTCTCTATTGACAGTTTTTATGAATGAATCAGATTCTTTGCTATGGTTCCTTTTTAATTTTCATTTAGATGGAACTGTATGGATTATTCCCTTCTGTTTCAGTCCTTAAATTTTCCAAAGCTACATTTTTCTCTAGAAAGGGAAAAGAAACATCAACTGATTTTCTTTATCAAGTTCAAAATGGGTGAAATAACTTCTATACCACATTTAAGGTCATTATTCTCATTTTCCAAAGCAATTTATAATCTTTGGCTTGATGTTTCCCTTGCAGCTAAATCATCATTTTTACATTTTGCACAGTTACTGGAAGAATGTAGAAAGTACTGAGGAATGGGTTAAGTGGAAGACAAGTAAATTTTCCCTTGATCAGGTGGTATATGTAAGTAATGTAAATAAATAAGAGAAACAGGTTTGTAGCCTTAGACTAGGAAAAGGCAGGAAGTGATCGAACCTTATTGTTTATCAGCAAATTCCTATGGACTTTCTTGAAAGTATGGGGGTAGTTACAGGTCCAGGATGAAATGCTTGTAATTTGTTTTTTCCTTCCTTCTCTTCTTTCTTTTCTCCTTTTCTTTCTTTCTTTCTTGCATTCTAAGAGTACTGAATGTAATACTTATGGCAATTATTATTTGAAAATTTATTATAATAATTAATATGTTATTATATTAATGTATCTGTGAGTTAAGAAATATGAAACTATTGAAAGGACTAATTCTGTGAGGACCTGTGTACACATCACCCCGCTGAAAAAATAAAACATTACTCCACAGTTAAAGACTTTAAATCACTATTTTGCCATTTGGAAATCAAAAGCTCTATCATTTGGACAAGATCCTCTCAGCCAGTTAGGGTTAGGACAGGAGGACTTATGCCATAATGCTTTGAAAGATGGTGTTTAATGTTAGGTGTATTACGAAGGTTTCGAAGTAACTAGAGGTCTAAGAAGAGGGACAGGGAGCAGTATTTAAATGCTTCTAAACTTGTATTCCAGGTATTCATATAGGAAATTTCTCATTAAATTTCAAATTGAGCTTTTCACTTCACATTAAATATTGATCTTAAAATTGTTAACATATTAACTTAGGTATTAGCTCACTAATAGCTGCCCAAAGAGAGTAAATGGTGAGTTTACCACACAATATCAGAAATCATATCAACAACAAATTATAAATGAAAACAGATGTCACCTGCTGATTAAGGAAATACAGTTTCTGTCCCTGGTAATATGGCTATGTGGGCATCATAATACAGCAAAGTACATGGCTCTATAACTTTGTAATAATTCTGAATGAAATTGAGCTTGGCTAAATCTATACTGATAACACTGGGACTGGCATAAATTACAGCTTAACTGACTACTTAGCATTGAAGGCAAAAGTAAACATGTAATTCTTAAAAAAAGGGGGTAGATTATAAAATAAACATTCTCTGCTAAAACAAAGAAAAAAGCTTCATAAAATTTAACTGGATTTTGTTTTTAAAACATTACTTATTAATTGTATTTAAGCACAAAAATAACTCAAAATTTTTTCTCAGTCTGCTCCATACTGTTGCATATACAGTATTTAGATGATTCATTAAATTTATGAATGTTTTCAACTAATGTTGAATATAACTTATTAAATTTTAATTTTAAATGACAGTGTAATAACCTCTTTGAAGTCACCCTGCCTTGCTCGATATGGTGGTGAATGAAGGAGATTAAAGTGAGCGTATATGGTTGGTGGACTCTCTTCAGAACAAATAAACCCTTGCAATTGTTTTAAGTGGAGTGGGAAGAGGGTTTAGTGGGGAGAGACAATGGGGGTGAACTAACAAATGTACAACATGAACTTAATCAGAATTGTCACTATGAATCCTTTGAATTCCCCCCACACATAGCTAATATGTTGTAATGAAAATTTCTAACGAAAAAAACAACATTGATATACTTTGCCTATATAGAATGTACCCAGGTAAAAACATATCCACTCTTCTCTTCTTTGGTACTCTGCCCAGTGATCTGCACAAAGGACATATTCAACCAATGCTAAATGATGGGAATACTACTGAGTAGACATTGCAATCAAATGGAATAATCATAGACTTTTAAAAAAGGCAGGTATCCCAGCTCTATCTATAAGTAGCTGGGCATTCTTGGCCATTTTTTGAACTCTCTGAGCCTCAGTTTTCTGATCTGTCTGAATGTTATGGATTCAAAGGTTTCTGAAGACTAGCCTATAATTAACCTTCTATAGTTCAATGGCATCTTTTCTCAGTCTATTATCTTTCAACCCATGTTTACCTCAATTGTGAATACTAAGTTACTTTAATGTCATCAAACAAGTATTTATTGAGATTTCTGTTTTTCACATTAATAAACACTTTCTATGTTGACATTTTCATAAAAACAGTCTTTACTTATAAACTGAGAACATTGCCACATATTTGAAATCTAGGGCAGTAAACAGTGCACTTTTGTGGTAGGGAATTCCTTTGCCTTTCTGCATCAGATTTCTAAGAGTATGTCCTGACTGCTTCATTTAGTACTTTCATAAGGACTCAGAAAAATCAGATGCCAGATCTGTAGGTACTCTCAAATCCCTGTCACCTAGGACCACTCACTTCCCTCATTTCATCACAGTTTCCTAAACTGCCAAATTGGACACCTTTATTTGATGAGGTATAGTGTGCATTATATTCTGACTCTACCTGAATATGTAGAGTGATGCAAATTATTTAAGAATAAGGAAAAGCAAAAGAACATATAGTCAGAACCTACTATATGCAAATATGGTAGGTATGCCTTTCCTTGCCTTTGAAGGCAAGGACACTGAGAACCAGAGATTAAAAACCTTGCCTAATCATAAATAAGCAAACAGTGGAACAAATGGCACAGTCTACATTTTTTTCAGTGCTGGAGATTGAACACAGGATCTCAGAGTAACGATTTAAGTCATATTGGCTGTAAAGGTAAGTTGAATATGTTTAACTAGATTTATTTTATTTGAGAGGTAATGTGGAACTTTCTGAGCAAACATTATTGTGGTAAAAGGAACAATTTAAAAAGTTTGTATGATGTTTCACCTTGACAGCAGCAGCCATGTTTAACTCATTCCTTTACCTTCAACATCTAACACAGTACTTGGAAACAGGTGGATATACTATTATGGTATATTTGATAAGTAAATGAGTTATGGTGATGAATAAGGCATGAAATCAGAGAAAAAGGAAATGATAATGCTGGCATGATAATATGGACATAGTCTAGAATGGGGGCACTGTGAAAGTAGACACACAAAAGGTATTAAAGAGGAAAAAATTGACTGAACCAGGAATCAAACTTCATGTGGGCAAAGGAGAATCTGAAGATGAATCCATAGCTTTTGAACACTTTTGGTTACCTGGATATTTTGTAAGTATTATCAGAAACCCAGTGGTTATTTAACAGTCAGGCATCTAATATCAACTGCAATGGAAGTCTGAAAAACCAAACAAAATAAATGGGACATACTACCAACTGAACTCATTAAAAACAAATTTGAATCATGTAAAACCCAAAAGCACAGGGAAAGGGAGGGAGTGGGAAAGTAGAGGATATAGGTGGCATGTACAGGTTAATTAAAAGAGATAATTATTGGCCAGGCATTAGTATTCATGCCTGCAATTATAGCTACTTGGAATGCTGACATACAAAGGATCACAGTTCAAGACCAGCCAGGGCAAAAATAGTACGTGAGAGCCCATCTCAGTAGGAAAAATAACTGGAGACGGTGGTGCACTCCTGTCTTCCTGTCACAACAGGAAGTTTAGAATAAGAGGATGGTGGTCCAAACCGGTTTGGGAAAAATGTGAGACCTTGTCTTCAAAATAACCAGAGCAAAAAGAATGGGAGATGTGGTGCAAGTGGTAGAGTGCCTATTTAGCAAGTGTAAAGAGAGAGAGAGAGAGACAGACAGAGAGAGAGAGAGAGAGAGAGAGAGAGAAAGAGAGAAGTCTTTAACTTTGCCTATTACCTAAGTTCTGTTACTATTTTTTTCTTTTAGTCAAAATAGTCCCTGAATGTTGTGGATCTGTGTACCATTTATTAATATGTAGGACAATTTCAGCATGGAAAAGTAGATATGATTGCCAGTTGTCAAAACTATACCACCACAAGTTTACAAAGGGTAAACATGAGGGTGCAACCAGCCAGGAAGTGAAGAACACTACCAATACCATATGTAATGTCAAGAAATTGATTGTTTGCAATGCAGAAGATGTTACAGCTCACTTGGAGATAAAATATTTTACTTTCCAAGTGATTTGTGAAAACAGAAAAATCAAAGTATAA
This sequence comes from Castor canadensis, assembly GCF_047511655.1. Lineage (NCBI taxonomy): Eukaryota > Metazoa > Chordata > Mammalia > Rodentia > Castoridae > Castor > Castor canadensis. The sequence continues at coordinate 52,267 of NW_027395364.1, forward strand.
AACATAAAGGAAATAATACAACTTGCTCCCAGAGGTCACATTGATGCTAAAGCTAATATTGACCAGATGTAAGAAAGAAAAAAATAAAGAACGTGAAATCAATAAAAACAGAACAGCAGTGCTCTCTGCTGTAAAATACTTACCTGGTGGCCATGGCTCCCAAAGCTCAAAGGAGCCTAGTTCTAATACTGATAAGTGCACTAAAGAGACTCTTTATAAAACATTTAGAGTTTTTGCACCATTCACATACTTTCTGTTTTAAGATTTAACTTTCAAGTTTCAGCAGTAGCACATGTAAAAACAGAAAAAATTAAAACTTGGGTTAATGCTGATACCTTGTAATTTTACTCACTGAGTTAATGTTTCTCTTAATCTGTCTTTGTGAGTTTATGAATTTCAGCACTTTTCCTTAAACACTTGAACTTTTTGTGTGGAAATTTGCTTGGGAATTAACACTTCAAAATCATTTAAACACCTAACTTTAGTAAAAAAGAAATTACTGTTCACACTTTAATAATAAATACGTGTAATCAGTTATAGTGGCTAAAAATTTATATGAATTTCATTCCACTCCCCTAAAAATGACAGTAGAATTTAGCGTATACAATCACATTTCTGTGCTTTCATCAACAAGTCTTCATAACTCCTTGAAGTCTACACAGAGAAAAATTACAATCCTTTTTAGGCCCAAGATGCTATTTGAGATTTTAAGACTTCTCATTGTTTGTTGTATATATTGTTTAACAAGTACCAGGACATTTTTTCTTTTTTGTTTTTTTTTAAATTTTTATTGACATATATTAGTTGTACAGGAAGATTCATTGTGAAATTTCCATTTATGCATTACAACATACCTTGGTTAGGTTCACCCCCACCATCATTCTTTCTCATCCTTCCCCTACTTAATATGATTTTGAGAGGTTTCTTTGTTCTATTTTCACACAATATATAAAGTACAATGACCATATTCATCCTCCTTTACCTTCTCCATTCACCCTCCTCTTACCACTAGTGTCCTCCTCTGTTTTGCATTCCTGCCCTTCATTTTAAAGTGTATATTCATTGTTTTGAAAGGTTTAACCATGACATTTCACCTGTGTAATCGAATTAACTCTCCCTATTATTCTCCCTTACCCTTTCCCTTCTCTTCACTATTATTCAACAGCTTACATTGTGTTTTTTTATGCTTTGTTCCTACACAGTTGCTATATATTTCAATATTATTCCCTCTCTATAATTCTTTTTCCCTCCCTTTCCCCCCTTGTCCCCTCGCATAGTCCTACTATTGCAAACATGTTGATATATATATTATTATATATATTTAATATATTATACATTATAATAACATTATAACACAATATATTTATTTATATATAATTATATATATTATATATGATTTATATAATTATATGTTATATAATATAATATTATATATAATTACATATATATAATGTTTGTATGTGTGTATACATTTATCTTTTTTGTTTATATTCCACATGTGAGAGAAAACATGTGACCTTTGTCTTTCTGAACCTGGTTTACTTTGCTTAGCATAGTGATCTCTAATTCTGTCCATTTAACTGAAAAACAACATAATTTCATTAATCTTTATACCTGAATACTCCATTTTCTTTCCATAGTGCAAGCTTTCCCTAGTGCTTATTCTAATTTAAATTCCCTCAACACCAACAGAATATGAAGGTTCCTTTTTCCCTACATCCTCATTAACATTTGTTGTTGTTTCTGTTCTTGATGATAGTCATTCTGACTGAAGTTATGTGAAATATCAGTGTCATTTTAATTTTTATTTCCTTCATAGCTAAGTATGTTATGGTGTTAGGGATTTCTTCATGTATTCATTGACCATTTGTACTGTTTCCTTTAAAAATATGTGTATTCAGTTCATTTGCCCATTTCTTCATTGGGATGTTGATTTTTTGGGAGTTAAGTCTTTTGAGTTCCCTATAAATTCTGGTTCTTTATCCCTTGACAGATGTATAGCTAGCAAGGATTTTCTCCCATTCTGTGGACTGTTTCTTTGGTCTGGTTACTGTTTCCTTTGTTGTGTAAAAGCTTCTTGATTTGATATAGTTGTATTTGTCAATTCCTTCTCTCAATTTCTGAGTTATTAGAGTTCTATTCAGGAAGTTACTGCCTATGCCTATATGTTCCAGTGCTTTCCCTACTCATCCCTATAGTAGTTTCTAAGTTTCAGTTCTTACATTAAGTTCTTTGATCCACTTTGAATTGATATTAGTAGAGGGTGAAACTCAGGGGTCTAGTATCAGTCTTCTACATGCTGGTAACCAGTTTTACCAGCACCATTTTTTGAAGAGGCTGTTTTTTCTCCAATGTACAAAGTTTTGTCAAAATTATATGGCTGTACCCATGCAGATTTTATGTCTGGGTCTTCTGTTCCATTGGTCTTCCTGTCTGTTTTTGTGTCAATACTATGCTGCTTTTATTTCTATGGTTCCGCAGCATAGTTTGAAATCATCTATTGTGGTCTTTCTAGTGTTATTCTTTTTGTCCAGTACTGCTTTGCCTATTCAAGGTCTTTTGTGCTTCCATATTAACTTCAGGATTGATTTTCCTATCTCTGTGAGAAATATCATTGGAATTTTTATGGTGATTGCTTTGAACACACAGATTGCAGTTGGTAGTATAAAAGTTTTCACAATATTGATTCTGCTATACCATCACAATGGAAGATTTTTCCATCTTCTGATGTCTTCAATTTAGTTTTGGAATTCCTAGCCACAGTAATAAAACAGGAGGAAGAAATAAATGGAATTCAAATAGGGAAGGAAGAAGTCAAATGATCCCTAGTTATAGATGATATGATATTGCATTTAAAAGACCTTTAAAAATCTACCAGAAAACTTTTAGACATCATGAACACATTCAGCAAAGTAGCAGGATGCAAAATCAATACATGAAAATCAGTATATTTTCTATATACAGACTGGGAAAGAAATCAGGAAAATAATCCCATTTAGAGTAGCCTCAAAAACATACCTAGGAATAAATTTAACAAAGGAAGTTAAAACCTCTATAACAAAACTCTAAATCACCGAAAGACTTTTTTTTAACTATTGAATGCTGATAAATTGACACTTCATCTATAAGATTCCATTTTTGATCTTAAATTTAACAAAACTTCCACAAAATGACAACTTATCAATGATTAATATAGCATTTATAAATAATTCATAATAAATGATTCCCTATGAATCAAAACTATAGAGCCATATTTTGCTGCTTTTGTTTTAGTTTTTGTTTGTTTGCCATAGCTCTAGCTATGTAGACCAGGCTGTTCTTGAACTTGTTGTGCAGCCCAGGCTGATCTCAGACTCTCAGTTCTCATGCCTCAGCATGCTTATGCTTGCAATCTAGTTTATTGTAATTATTAAGGTTAGGAGTACATTAAATTCATTTAAAACATAGAAAATATATTTAAAATGTATATTGGTATTATACAAAATTTTAACAGAAATTCAATGAAATAATATATGAGTGATTTTTTTTCATTGGAGATTTTCTCTCTTGCATGGGTTTAGAATATTGAAATCAAAGATAATCATGGGTTGTATACTAAGTCCAGAAAAATTATAGGTGTATATCTTCAGTCAATGCATGATAATGAGCATGTACATAAACCATGGATGGAAACATTTTTCTCCAATTCAATTTAGTTTTCTGATGTCTTACTTGTATGTACTAATTTAAAATATTGAGTTAACCAAATTAATCTTTGAATGGGATCCATTCCCTCTGGTCAGTTATCAAAGCTTTATCTAATATTCCATATTCCAGTATTTGCTTTTGTACTGAGTTGACCCAATGAAGCAATAATGGCAAAAGCACAGAGCTGAACAAATGAAGGTTACAAAAAGGGCTAGTGTGAATAAGGATATCACACTCACTTTAAAGGTACCCCATTGCTCCCACTAAAGATGAAAGTATCATGATAGATCTGGCATAATTCCTTGCTGTAGGAGATGTGCTCCACAAAAATCAATTAACTTCTTCCTTCCGTAGGACAGCAATAGGCCTGACTACTTAAGGCCTTAAAGGATGATACTTCAAGAACAGGAATTTAGAGGAACTAGTGGGTAAGGACCAAATTAAATTACTTGTATTGGGGGTAGGATGGTGTTGTGGACAAATACTACAAGGCAAAATTAGAGTGGAGTTGTGAACAGCAATTAGGGAATTTTTGTGAGAGAAAGGCAAAGCAAAGTCTGTTAGATGAGTCAGCCCAAGTCAGAGAAAGATCACTGAAACTGGGGGGACAGGTAATACCACTACTCATAGGAAGTGTTGGGTTGGTTTGCTAGGGCTGCAATAATAAAGTACCACCTGGGTGGCTTGAATAAAAGAAATTGATTTACTTGTAATATTATTTCCATATCAAAAATTGACCTTTTTAATTTTTTCCCAGGCACTGCACAGTTTCTATCCATTGAGCTTGAATAAAATAAATAAAATATAACATTTCCCTCTATTATCCTTAACAATGGGTTTTTTACATTTTATAGTCAGTTCTGTTCTAATTATCTTCCTTTAAATTCTGGGACTATAACCTACCATATTCCATGTTACAATAGTTAAGTCTTATTTTACCTATGAGCTATGAATGTAAAGGTGACTACATTAGTTCAATTTATGTTACTATAACAAATCTCCTAATGATAGGTAACATGTAAAGAAAAGAGGTTTATTAATTTCACACTTCTGAAGTTCAAGAGCACGGCCCTTTATTAGTTTGGCTATGGTAACGCTCCCATGGCAGATAACATCACAATGTCAGATGTGTGTATTAGAGGGAGAGATCACACTGTGAGACAGAAAGCCAGAGAGAGTCTGTACTCCCATGAGAACTAAATAACTGTATTAATCTCTTCTGAGGGCATTCCCTCAATGACATAACAGCCTCTCACTTACTCTTACCTCTTAAATGTCCCACCACCTCTAAACATCTCCACATGAAGGACTTAATTTCTAATACATAAACCTTTGGAGATAAAACTCATACAAGCCACAGCAGTTCTGTTACTAAAGTATTTGTACACTCTAAGTACCACATATTTTGTATACATCTCAGATTGTTTAGTCTTTCTTAATGTGGCAGAGCAAGTTAAAATTAATTCTATGGTACAGTTTTTAAAACACAAGGAGAGAAATGCTGAAGTGGAGAATGATTCTCAATGAATCTGTTATAGATATTTGCCTTCCTATTATCTGCAGGTCATTTAGAATCCTGAAGCTACAGAAAAGTCACTTCTAAGAAATGGATTTTGGAATATTTCTCTCATATAACAATTAGCTTCAGTTAAACACGTAAAACTAAAATCTGCTATTGCCAAAAATATGCAATATATATTACTGATGCTGCTAAAATTGGCCAATTAGAGCAATTGAGTAGAATATATATATCTATACCTTTAGGTCTAATCATTGAATCAGTTAAATTTAAGTTCATGCTAAGGAAACTGGTCCAAAGTAGAAAAAGACATTCTATTGTTCACTAAAATTTTGTTTATCATAGTACATTATTTATTTTTAAGTACATCCAAAGAAAGGAAAAAATAATCAACTAAATGCTCACAGCAACAGAGTAAAACTAAAATATATTAGTGCCTCAAATGAAATATTATGTTTCCATTAAAAGTCATGCATGTGTACATTGAGAAACCCCTTTGAATACTTAAATAGCAATAAAGACAGGACTATAAAATATGTACAGTGTGAGGAGGTATTAGTGTGAGGGTGAGGGTGAGGGTGAATGAAGGAGATTAAGGATACAGTATATAATTGGTGGACTTCTTATATGAAATAGAACAAAGAAACCTCTTGCAATTGCTTTAAGTGGGGCAGAAAGGGGATTTAGAGGGAGAGATGATGGAGGATGATGTAACAAATGTACAATATTAGCTTAATTGAAATTGTTGCTATGAATCCCCCCTGTAGATTGAATATATCCTAATAAAAATTTTTATAATAAAAAATGTCATGCATATGGGACTCTTGTTACTATGAGTCAGCAGACTATTGTCAAGCTGTGCCAATATATCCTACTGTTTGCTCAAAGCTTTATTGGAAAACAGTAACGCCATTCATTTATGTACTTATATTTTATGAAGATTTTTGTACAACGCAGAGGTAAGTAGTATTTCAAAATTATATCTAATCTATGGCCCTCTACAGAAAGAATTAAAAAACCCTGGATTAAAAGATAATTACAAGGAAAAAAAAGTAAAATCTGAAATTTTATGTACAGTAGTTTTAACTTTAAAAGTTTCATTGTGAGTGTACTGAATATATATGTGTAGACAACAGGTAGATGAACAGGACAGACACTGATATGACTAGATTGTATTAAGGATTACCCCCAAAAAATCATTTCAATGTTCAATGTCCATGTTTTAAATTATTACACCATCATTTTAAAACTTGAATGTATCTATTAAATCAAGAGATTGTCCTTTAGTGGCAAAAGAATAAAACATACTAACCAGTGGTAAAGATGCTAAGAAAGACCATCAGTCTGTGGGCACTGGCAGCCTAACACTGTTGGCCATTGCCAATGATGCTAACATTACACATTATTCTGTGAAATGTCCTTGCGTTGAAAATGTTCCTTATCTGCTTTCCACCTGCAATCCTTTCCCTTACTGCTTTCCTAGATTATAAGCAATCTAAGGGTTGAGTAGAGCATGATGACAAGAAAAGCAGGCTCTAAAATTCTGTTATCCTGACAGCCCAGCAGTGCTGAAAGCACTGATATAATTTAGTTGACTCTCTATACCGTTGCATTTAAAAATGGTAGGAATATTCAAGAGTTGAATTCTGGGAATTGATCAAGTCTTGAGCCAGTTTATAAATTGAAGAAACTTAACTTATAACTGTCTACCTAGAAGGCATGCTTGTGTGTGTGTGTGTGTGTGTGTGTGTGTGTGTCACTGGGAATGGAACCCAGGGCCTTGTATATGCCAGGCAACAGCTCTAATCACTGTGCTACATAGCCAGGCCAAGGGTGTGCTCTGCTTTTTTCATTATGTTACAGTATGTCTCAGTGATGTCATTCTTTTTCTGTTAAGCAAAAAAAGTATTTTCAGTTAGTAGTCAAGCAAATGTACTTATTTAAAAATATATGTATAAGTTATTTCAAAGTTTTCAAACATCAGCACTTATTTTGATAGCAAATTTACGTATAAGGTTCTTTTCAGCAGAAAAAAGAAATAATCACTCATGTCTGCACTTTGCAATATTTGCTAAAAATGAATGATTATGTCCTTCCCCTTCCGGATGTCAGATATCTGAGTACTGGATCAGGGATGCTATCTTTTCTTGAGAAGCACTTTTTAAAAATTTTGCATTTCTGCTATAGTTGCCCCAGAATGTATGAAATAAAGTTGCAAGGCTTTATTTTTTTACGTGAGAATTCTTCCTCATATGTGTCATCTCCTCAGAATATTATTCTGACATAAAAAACTAACAAAATTATGTCATTTGCAGAAAAATGGTTGGAAGTGGAAATCATAATGTTAAGCAAAATAAGATAAAAAGATGAATATTGCATCTTTTCTCTTACATATGGCTTCAAGATTTCAAGAGACTTTTGTGTTATTTCTTGTATGTTCAATTGAAGTAGACCATTCAAGGAAGAGGGCAAAACATGTGTAAAGGCACTTGGGTGTGAGCATACATATGAGTTGAGAGAAACCATAGAGAAGTTTGTTTTGGCTAAAGTGTGAAGAGGATAGGAGGACAGAGTGAAAAATGAAGAGTGAAAAGTGCATTGAGATTCCATCTCACCCCAGTCAGAATGAAAACAAACAACAAATGCTGTCATTTGGGTATGTATAAAGGAATCTTATTTGTACTTCATGGGAATGTAGATTAGCTCAGCCGCTATGGAAATCAGCATGGAAGTTTCTCAAAAAAAATAAAAATAGAAGTTATATTTGATCAAACTGTATCGCTCCTGAACATATATTTGAAGGAATAAAAGTCAGCATACAAAATTGATACATGCACACCCATATTTATAGCAACAATATTCACAATAGATGGATAATGGAACCATCCTATGTGCCCATCAGACAATGAATAGAAAAATAAAATGTGCTCTGCATACACAATGGAGTATAATTCAGCCACAACAAAGAACAAAATCTTGTCATTTTCAGGAAAATGGGTGTACCTGGAAATCATTATGTTAAGCAAAATAATCCAGATAAATACTGTATTTTTTCTCATATGTGGAAACTAAATTTTAATAAATGCATGAAAGTGGTAAGGGCACCACTAGAGAAGAGGAAGGAGTCAGGGGGAGGGGAGATAAAAGGTAGTCTAATGCAGGTGCTGAATATCATCAAAGCCCATTATATGCATATATTAGAATATCACAATGAAACTTATTATTTTGTAAAATTTATATATATTAATAATAATGTGATAAAATATAACATAAAAGTTAGTTTATGTGTACAATTGTGAGAGTTATATCCCTCAGGGGCTTTCCCATAACCAGAATATTCTTTACATAACCTAGTCAAAGAGAGAATCAGAAAATTGCATGAGCAAAATTTAACATTTTTGCCAAACAATATACTTTACATGTTTTTCATTCATTAATTCAGTATAATTCAGTATGATCTTCAGTCCAGAAGTATTAACTTTATTCGGGAGCTTACTAGAAATGTAAACTTCATGGCACCCAACCCAATCTACTGAGTATATACCTCAAAAAACTGGGTTTTAACTAGCTCTTCAAAAGATATCTTATGCAAATTTAAATTTGAAAATTATTGCATTAAACATTTATTGGATGCCTCTTCACTGTCAGCTCATGTGTTGGACCCTGGTCTTATGGAGTGGGAAAACAATTACCATAAAAACTTTCTCACTGAGAAATAGACCCCAGGCTGATGGTAATGTCAGCTAGTCTTTAAGACTTTATTGCTAAGAGTTCCATGAGTGAAATAGAAAAAAATTTGCAATGTATTCCAGAATTTTCTAGGGAAATATGGGAATCTTAACATTTAAAGCAAACATGTATTTCATTGTGTACAGGTTTTTAATATAACTAAATTTATCTTCAGAGACATTTCAAATGCTAGTGAGGAATTAAAAGAAAGTACTGTCTTTTAGCTTTTGTCTTTTAAAATTAATTTAGTTTGTGTCTTCTGCTTTTGTGATATATTCTACTTAGAAAATTTTATCACTTTATAATTAATCTTTAACTATATGCAATTATTTTTTATTACCAAATAATTGAAATGCATTGAAATGCCCTTGTGCTAATCATGCAGATTTAAGATGCTATGATTTTTGTTTCACATTTTAATTAGTATATATCAATTGAACAAAATAATGGGCTTGACTTACCCTTTATCCCCAAACCCCTATTAATCATTAGCTTTCAGTGTGTTTCATTATGTCATCTTCCTATGTATTTCGATATTATTAGTTATGTCATGTTCTTTTCCTTTCCCTAGTCCCCTCAAGCAGTTCTATTATTACAGAGACGATATATGCATGTATATATATACATATATACATATATACACACATATATGATCATGTTTGTATTTGTGTATTTGCTAGTCTTTTGAATCTATCTTCCACATATGAGAGAAAACGTGTGACTTTTGGCTTTCTGAACCTGACTTACTTTATTTAACTTGTTGATCTCCAGTTTCATTTACCTACAAACAACATAATTTCATTTTTTCTTTATAACTAAGTAGTACTCTATTGTGGTTATATACCACATTTTCTTAATCCATTGATAGGGCATCTGGGCATTTTCCATAGCTTGGCTATTGTGAACAGTGCTTCAGTGAACATTGGTATACAAGTGTCTATACTGTATCCTGGCTTACATTCATTCTGATATATGCTAGAAGAAGTATCACTGGATTGTATGGTAGATCTATTTTTTACTAAATTTGATGGTGATTAATTTGAGATATATTTTCTTGTCACCAAACTTACATGGTTAAATACAATGACCAAGAATTTTACCTTTTTGTCTGTCTGAAGAGTGTTTAATGGTGACCTTACTGTGCATACAGGAGGTTACGATATGCATTCTGGTAGAACTGACATCATTGAGCTGGGCACCTGTGGCTCATACCTGTAATCCTAGCTACTTGGGAGACAGAAAGCAGGATGATTGTGGTACAAATCAAGCCCTGGGCAAATATTTTTTGAGACTATCGCAAAAATATCCAACACAAAAAATATGGTTTGTGGAGTGGCTCCAGTGGTAGAGTGCCAGCCTAGCAAGCATGAGGCATTGAGTTCAAATCCCAGTACAGCCAAAATAAATAAATAGATAAATAAATAAACTTGATATCATTAAGCATCAAAATGAAAGAGAGGCTTTTAGAAATTTAATCCTAAAATTCAATTACACTTTGATCAGATGGCTCAAATTTTTCATTCTGAGTTTTGAGTGTATTTTAAAATAGAATATTATTAGAGATTTGAGAATATGGAAGCTGTGTCATTTGGCTTAAGTGATAAAAGAACCAGTCTGGCTGAAATTTTAAAAACTATGGGGCTAGAATTAAGCAAAGATATTAATTATTCAAATAAGAGATGAAGATAATCTGGGCTGGGATGGTGGTGGTGGAAAAGGTAAGAACAGAGCCAACCCTATATATCTTTGGAGAAAAAGAGACTAAGGAAGACATTCTCAGGATATTTGTTTGAGAAACATGGATAACAGTGAATACATTCAGAAAAGTGCAGGTGCTATGATTTGAATGTGTTCAACCAAATTTCATTGGTTGAAAACTTAATCCTCAAATTTATGCTAATGGCATTTGGAAGTACAAACTTTGAGTGGTTATTGACAGAGACCTTACAAATGGATGGAATCTTTCATGGATTAATGGATTAATAGGTTAGCATAAGAGTGTTTTTGATAATAAAACAAACTCTCTCTGGCATGCTTGCTTTGTTTTGCTATGTGATGTCCTCTGTTGTGTTATAATTCAGGAAGAAGGCTACCAACAGAAGCTGAGGAGATACCTGCATCAGGTTCTTGAACTTCCCAGCCTCCAGAACTTGGAGCTAAAGAAACCCTTATGCTTGATAAATTCAGTCTGTGATGTTGAGCTATATCTGCAAGAATTTGAACAAAACAATGGGCCTGAAAGATGAGCAGGTTTGAGATGGGAGAACCTCTAAGGTTTTTTTTGGATGTCCTAAGTTTGATTAATTGGTTCATACAGTCAAAAATGTACCTAGTAGTTAATATGTGTAAAGTCCTATTTTAAATGCCTGGAATGCAGCATAAATGAATTGATCCTACAAAACTTCTTACCCTCTTGAATTCTTTCTTTAATTATATGATATATTCAATAGGAATTAAACATTAAATAAGTGTACTAGAAAAATTTGCCATTGAACAATTGTTCACAGGAGAGGTACATATGTTCAGTGATAGGTCTCATTGGAAAGATGACATTGGAAAAAAAGATTATGGATGTCACAGAATTAATCATGCAACTTTCTGAGAGAAGGGAATTTTATGGTGAAGAAACAGTACAAGCAGAGGTTCTAAGGCAGCAATATGAATAGCAGTTATGAGAAATAATTTCAAAATGACATAAGCAAGTGTAAGGGTCAAAGAATTAGGAAATGAGATAACAGATTTATTTGGACTGGACCATATATGTATGGTCATGTAGGAATTTGAATTTTACTCTGAATCCTGGAATGGGAAGCATTTGAGCATTATTTTTATTTTAACCACAGGGATAAAATGCTCTGATTTATGAAAAAAACAGGATCATTCATACTTGCTCTGTGGTAAGCAGACTTAGAAATAATGCAAGCAAGGCGAAGAGATACGAACCAGGAAAGAGATGATGGTAACTTGTAAACACAGTATGAGGTATTGAACAATTAGATAGTGTCTATGAGAGAAAGAGAAAAATCAAGAATAATTAAAGCTTTTGTTTTGAGCATAGGGATGGAATTTTTGCTTACCATATGGGAAGGACTGAAAATGGAGAGTTTTAGCAGAACATAAAAAATTAACTTTTTAACAATTATGTGATGTATATCTGAAAAAGTTAGAAGAAAGAATATTGAATGCTTTCATTATGGATAAATGATAGATGATTGAGGAGACATATTCTTAACTTAATTTAGACATTATGCAATGTAAACATACATGGAAATATCATATGATGTTTCATAATTATGAATAATTTTTATATTATTATGTATTGGTTAAAATAAAAATTCCCAGCAACAATATGACCTAAGTTCTTATATTTTGACTCATCTATTAGACAACCCATGGAGATGTTGGATAGGAAGTAAAATATACCAGTATGAAGTTCACAGCAGAGGTCTGGGTTGATGATAGGAAGTTAGGACTTATGAAAATATAGAGGTACTTAAAGTCAAGCAAATAAGTAAGCTCATCAAGGAAAAGAGGGTAGATTGAAAAGACAGTAAGTCCAAGGACTGAGATCTTGAGAAAATAGTACTAAAAAGTACAAGAAGATAGGAAAAAGCAAAGCAATCTTTGAAGTTGCAGCCAGTTAGATAAGAGATTACTAATTCAATTGGGATGGAGAGTATGAATGACTCCCCTCACACTCAGCTTTTGGTCCTAGAATTTCAACTTTTCCTGATTATTCTAGGCTAGGCTAACAGAGTTGTTATATTAGAGTATGAATCACCTAAATTAAATATATTTGATGTATTTGACTTAAGAATATCCTCTTAAATGACTGCTCGCATTAGTAAAGCCAAGAAAATATTTTGTGATTCTTTTAACAGAAAAACTGTATTCTTTATTGCCAGTGAATGAAAGAAATTTCAGGCATATTTTCTGTCACAGATTAGTTCATATAATTATTCACAAATATAACAATACAGCTATTTAAAGATTTGTATATTAAGCATATAAATGACCCAAGAATTAGGATCTGACATAGTAATCCTTCCCAAAATAATTTATAATTTGACAATAATGAAATTCATAAATATGAATAGCAGTGATAAAAGAGGCAGAAAATATATGTTATAATAACCAGTTAAAGTAGGAAAATAGCTTTTTGAATTGCTATGGTGGATAGTAGCTTAATTAAAAGCTATTAAATCTGTGAAATAATCCTTCAATCTTCTTGGCCTTTAAATTAATATTTTCAACACCAATTTTTGCCTGTTTGCAGTAGTTTTATAAGAATTTCAAATATTTTATCATACTAATCAAGCTATGCAACAGTTTTCAAATTATCATTGTTAAAATATTTGTGTAAAGACAGTGTGAAAATCCAGAAATTCTACTGTTAGGTATACAGCTAAGAGAATTGAGCATAGATGTCCATAAAAAACTTTTGCGTGAGTGTTCATAGATGTTTTAAGCATAGTAGCCAAAATTTGAGTGTAAAAGGAATGAAACACTGATATATGCAATAATCTGGGTGAATTTTGAAAATCATATTCTAAATGAAAGAAATCAGATTTTTTTTTACAAAATTTCACATGTTGTCCTTCCTATTTATAAGAAATATCTAGAACAGGCAAATCTATAGATATAGTGGTGTTTATGGTGGGGGAAGGGAATGAGAATGGGAATGGGTGATCACAGTCAAATATGGCAACGTTTCTTTTGGGGATGAGGAAAACTTTCTAGCATTAGATACTGGTAAGGACTGCATAGTCTTGTGAATATATCAATAACCATTGAACTGAACAGTTTAATAGAGTGAATTTTATAGTATCTGAATTGTCTTAATAAAGAAATAATTAGCTTAAAAAGAAAATAGCATGAACATACCTTAGATATTCACTTAAAACTACCTTCCAAAAAAGTTCAGACATTTTATTTTCACTGTACTCTTAAAAATATAGCCAATATTTGATTTACTGTGAAAAAATGAGGTAAAATAATAGGCATTTCTCATCATTTTTCTGTTATAGTTAGCAACTATTTAAGGTTGATAACAGATCAAAGAAACACGGTATTTCTAGAAATGTTTTTTAAACTACTTGAAATCACAGACAATAAGTGTTGATTGTAAAAGGAGACAGGCACAGATGGGCATGAAAAAGTGTCATTTCAATGTCAACTCAATATTTCTCTCTAGATGACAGTGATTTCTTTTTTATAAAAACTTTTGATTTCAATTGTCTTTTCCCCAAATAGAAACAACTATGATAGGCATAAAATAACTATGGTCATGGATGAGATTATAAAGATCATACCAGATTAGAAACGCTGACATATAACATCAAAGTCCATTAAACTGCTGGGGATGCAGACTAGTGTCTCTGACCAGACAATTCATAAGTATGGATTCTAATTTATTTGGCTCGTTTAAAGAATTTGAGGGATAAAAAGATAAAGCAGTAGGCTTAGTATAGCATCCAAAATGCTAAAAGCTCAAACTTCTGCCTTTAATAGGATGTCAATTATAGTATTTAGTTTACAGGAATTATCTTATTTGAGCCTCTTGACAAATCTTGATTTATACAGAATGTAGGCCCTCATCTCTATTGTGCACATGAGAATATATTCTCAGTGATTAAGACACACTTAGGATACTGTCAAAAGTTAGTTTAGTTTCAGGCACTTAGAGCTGGGGCCATAAAGGAATGATAAAAGTCAGCAAGTATGTTACCAAACAATAGTGCTGATAAATATATTGGTTCTTACACCCAGCAGAGAAAGAATGCAAGCAAGACACAAATATTATAATGAAAGTAATGGTGGAGTCAATTGGGAAAGGAATGCACGTTCAGCAGGGTGGGGGCAAATAGATTCAAGGGAGAGAAAGATGGGGTTAGATTTTAAAGTTGGAATGTTTGTTAAAACTTTCAGTTTGTTTGTTTCCTGGGATGATCTCCTAGGTTTGAGGTCATTGTCTTGTTAAATGTGCAAGAAATTACTTATATAAACTATCAGTTCCTGCTCTGACAGATTCTCTGTTTGAAATTCCTAAGCTCTACTCTATCCAGCTCCTTAGTTTGGGCCATTACCTTGTATACCTATATAAATTTAGCACCAGAACTAGCTTACTTTGAAGAGGTAGATTACACTTAAGTAAAGAGTGGGTCAACCATTTGGTGAATAGCTAACCTCAAAGCAGGCCCAAGACAAGTGGCCATGGCAGGGTGGGTGGAGAGGTGCACCAAAACCCTGTAAGGAAAAAAATTGGGGCACACCTCTCAGAGAGTCATATCCACATACTTACAAGGTTTGCCCCAGATTGGAAGACAAAAAGCTAGATTAAAACTTCTATACATAGCTGGCACAGTTCAGTATTTCTGAGTTCCACTCACAAGTGTTCTGTCTTTCTTTACTCTAACAAATCTCTTTGCTGCTCAGTGTCAAGGCTTGTCATTCCCTGCCTGACCTGGACAGGAACCCAACAGGCACAAAACCAGTAACAGTCTCATTTCTAAATGCTGTCCTAACCAAAGCCTTCATTTCTGACTCCTCCTCAGGATTCCTTTCATCATTTCACACTGCTGTCACCATCAACTGGCTGCCTAATGAATAAACCTTCTGCTACCTACTTGGCTTCATGAGGACACTTTTCTTTGAACACTTCAATAGGTCCTGATAGGCACTAATGCCATCATTCTCAAATGATCCCAATTTTTTTTATCTTGTGGCATAGCATACTGTTTCTTCAAATATTTATTATGCTTTGCATTATCACTTTTATAATTGCTACATTGTATCTACTTAGTACTTTTATGTTATTATATCTTTACTCTCCCTAGGAGGCATCAAGAAAATAGTCAAATCATTCACTTTGCAGTCAAATAAGCATATGCTTTACAATGAACTTTTGCCACATACTTCCTCTGTGAACTTATACAAATTGCTTAGCCTAGTTGAGGTTCAGTTTTCTACGTAACAGAGGAATTAAAACCAAATCCATCTCATATGTTATAACACTTGCTGAGTGGAAATGTAATAGACCATGCAAATATCCAAAGTAGGATGACAAGGATAAATAGAAATGCCATGGGGTGCCAGGACACAGAGTCATCCTGTTAAATAAAACAATGCATGAAAATGGACTTGCTAGCACACTGCCTGACTCAGAGCATGGGCCTTCATGCATGATCTCTCAAACTTAAACTCTCTTCCCCCAACTCTTCCCTGGTTGACTCCTTCTCATTCTTCATGTTTCATTTTAAATGTCACCCTTTTAAGCAGTCACCTTGATCACCTTATTCAGGACATTTTTACTTTTTTATAGAATGTATTTTAATTTTAAGTTAGGTATGTTTTTGTGTTCACATTGATGGTCTCTTCCTAGTGGAAGCTCCATTATGGTGAGGACAAAATCTTTTTTTATTTTATTTTACTTTAATATTATTTGATTTTACTTATTTTATTTTATTCGTGGTGCTGGGGTTTGAACTCAGGGCCTATACCTTGAGCCACTCCACCAGCCCTTTTTTGTGATGGGTTTTCTCTCAACTATTTGCCTGGGCTGGCTTCAAACCACAATCCTCCTGATCTTTGACTTCTGAGTAGCTAGGATTACAGGCATGAACCACCAGTACCTGGAAATACTGATTTATTCACTGATGTTTTCCCAGAGGTTAGTTTAATGCTTAGTATGTAGTAGGTATTCAAGTAATTTATAGAGTAGGTGGATAAATGCATGAACATTGTTTCTGTTTCCCTTCATGTATGTTTCTCAATTGAAATTATTTTGTATCCAGGGAAAACTTAACGATGTCTAGAGACATTTTTGAATGCCATAATTAGGATGGAGTTGCTAATGCAACTCTACTTTGTAGAGACTAGAGATGCTGCAAACATACTATAAGTTCTGTCCCCTCCAACAAAGAATTATCCAATCTCCAAATGCTAGTGAAATCACAATTTTGGACCCAAGGCCTAAACTACTGAGATTCTATATGCCAGGTCTAGCCACCCACCCCTAAATGCCAAATAAAGAGGCATGGTGAGGGAGAAGAAAGAGATTTATTACATGACTTGGGACATGCCATGGGGAAGAATCAAAATAAGCACTCAGTTCGCCTTTAGCCATCTTTTGGGTAAATACATGAGTTATAAATTTAAATAGACAAAGAACTAGGAACAGGGGACAAACGGTATGCATATTTAAACAGTCCCAGTCACAGGTGTTCTGGTTGACTATTATCTAAGTCCAAGGTTTCTGAGAGGGGTTCTGGAGAAGATGTTATTGCTGTCATCACTTGAAGGGAGCAATCTGGTTGCCATGAGATGATTACTTCTACTCCCGGGTACAGCCTCATCATTATAGTTAATTGTCCTTATTTGGAGGGGTTGTCTGTCCTGCAAATCTCCACTGTTTCTTATGAGAAATTTTAGTAACATCTTTGTAATAAAGATTTTATCAGTCTTATATTTTTTGGAATGCAAGGTGACTACAAAGAGAATGGCTTAAAGAAAAGACAGATACAATATGGAGGCAAAGTGGCCAAGCTTCTTTAGCTCATTCATGTGCCTAAGAGGTCAGTGCTTTTCAGCAAAAGCAGTTTAAGCAACTTTTACACTAGTTATGCTGTTGTAGCAGTCCCACAATATAAAGCAACCTCATGACATCTTAGGAATGTGGAAGCCCCCGCGACCTGGGAGAAGCTGAGCAACCAGGTACTGGAAGCTCGTGCAATCCAAAAACGGACCCACAGGATTCCACTACGAACTGTTCTTTGGGTTCAGGTGAAAGCCTTACATATATGTGTGTATATGTGTATATATATAAAACCCCCACTCCAGTGCTAAGGGGGCACCCAGTTGCCAGACCCTGCTGAGTGCCCCTCTGCTCATCCTTTCTCTATCAGTAAAGTTTCTTTCCAGCCTGTAACTCTGGTGCTCCAACCTCTCACTCCTGAGAATGTTCTGAGAGCAAGAACACTTCAGCATGTCCTTGCATTTCCCCATGACATCTTGTGCCTGTGACAATGTCAAGGAACCTTGCCTATACATATACCTATACCTAGTGATATAAGACATTTTGTTACTATGAGTGAATGCCAAATCAAAGGCAGTATTGGAATAGCTATATGTATTTTAATATTAAAGATGCATACCACTAAAAGGTGAAACACTATAATTTAGGCCCATTTTACGTGTTGAAAATTAAGCAGTAGATGGCACTAGAAGACACCATAATTTACTTTTCAATTTCTTTGTAGGTATTTATGATTTACAATTTTCATAGTTAATTTCACTTCCTTCCTTCATGTTCTTATTCTTCCACTAAATTAGACATGTGAAAATTATATGGTACCATTTCTGCCATTCAAATCAATAGACATGCAACCAGGGCTTAATATATACAAGACGTTCTTTAGTGAAAAGTTATTAGTAACCCACAGATTTTGTCTGTGTTTATACAGACAAAGCTTACACTCCATGGCTTGTCCCACAGTATGATATCTTATTTTAAAAGCCTAAGAGTCATTTGGTGTACTTCAGGATTATTCAGTACTTGCCAGGTATGCCACTGAGGCAGACAGATAGATAAGGAGACAGGGAAATTATATTATTTTACTAAATATTTAAAGGACCTGACTCAGATATTTGAACAAGGAAGTAAAGGCTGAAGAGCCAGAGTAGCTAGTCCTCTCCCATCTCCTTTTAGATGTTAAGTTACAGGAACAGTGAGACATAAAGGGGCTACCTGCTTCTGCTTTCCTCTTTGAAATGTTAACAAGCTTGAAGGATCCTTGAATGGCTTGTCTGGCAAAGGGAGTCCTAACACTCTCCTATTGTCCCTGTGTTTTGGGTGGGTGTAGACAACATCTCTATATTTTGCAATAATAAACAGCATGCATTTTGGATACTGAGAACCATTATCTAATGACTAGGGTTGCCAGACTTCTGGAGAGGTAGATTCCCCATCCCAGGAA
Organism: Castor canadensis; assembly: GCF_047511655.1. Classification (NCBI taxonomy): domain Eukaryota; kingdom Metazoa; phylum Chordata; class Mammalia; order Rodentia; family Castoridae; genus Castor; species Castor canadensis. The sequence goes on from NW_027395364.1 coordinate 71,176, forward strand.
AGTTTAAGACCCCAGATAGTGAACCACCATTTTGAGTCTTTGCTCCCATTTCCTGCATGGGGAAGAGGAATTGTTTGTCTCTTTCTCTTTCCTCCTTGCCCCCTCATAATTACCATCACCTGCCTTGTCCATACTTTATCCTGTTATACTGATGCACAGATGACACACGCAGGAATTTCAGGTGCTCAGGGTTTTTGGTCCTGCTCTGAAAATGAAAGCACAGGCAGACTCCAGCAGCAGAGTTTGGAAATATTTTCTTTAGAGAAAAGAAGAGAAAGACTGCATTCCAGGAAGTGCAGAGGGACCCAGAAACTGGTGGTCTTGTGGGTCAGGGTGAGGATTGGGTTTTATAGCCTTTCTCTTTGTGTTTTGCCTGAGGGTGGAGATGCCTTTGAGATGCAGATGGGCATTTCCAGGGAAGAAGTGTCTCCTTGACCTTCCCAGTCTGTCCTTCAAGTCCCCCCTCTCAGTGACCACCCTAACTGCTGTTAGGAATAGGGACAATGAAATCTATTCAGTAACTGCATCCTGCTGACAGGGGGCGATGAAAAGGCCTGCAGAATCAGGGCTACCCATGAGAGGGATTGTGGAGGGGACCACAATAGTAAGTCATTTTCATCTCCATCAGAGGCATTTGTAGTTTGATGGATTCTAGGTGAGAAGAAACAAACTTGACAAGTAAGTTTAAAATGCAAGGCCCAAACAAAAGCAAGAGAATAATGGCAACTATAGGCCCCAGAAAGAGTAGGAACCAAGTCCTGGAGGGGAGCCAGGATTTTATTTGGTCCCAAACCTGTGTAGAAACCTGAGTTTCAAGAAATTGTTCCCAGAGCCACTTAGCCTGTTGGAGAATGTAATCTGCTGATCAGTTAAGTCAGGTCGGGCAGCATAATTTTCCCTAAGTAACTCCTCACATGAGTGTTCAGGATTTCCCTCTGTCTCTGGTAGAAGGGATGCAGGATTTAGACACCGACAGGTCCTTAAAGTTATTTCTGTCCTTCACAGAAGCTGGGACTGGTATTTAAGTAGACAGCTGTCAGATAGCCAAAGTTCTCCTTTTGAGTTTAAAATTCCCCCTAGGTCCTGTGGGGTATAAACAGTTAGCGTGCAGTTTAGGATAAATTTTTGAGCTTCAGGCACTAGAGGGCTTACTGCAGCCACTGCTCTAAGACATCCTGGCCATCCCTTGGCTACCTGATCTAATTCCTAGCTTAAGTAGCCTACTGGCTGGGGAGTGATGCCCCAGAGCTGAGTCAACACTCCCAAGGCCAGTCCTCCCTTTTCATAGACATATAATTGAAACTTGTCTTGTACTGGGAGACCCAGTACTGGAGCTGTCATAAGAGCCTTTTTTAACCGGTGGAATGCATTTTCTGACTTGTCATCCCATTCAATAAGGGGCTGGGTATATTTTTGTGCTTCCTTAATGATTTGATATAAAGGCCTGGCTAGGTCTGCATATCCCAGGATCCAAATACTACAGTATCCTGTGACCCCTCAAGAAGGCCCTCAATTGCTTTACAGTTTTAGGTAAGGGAAACATCAGGATTGGAGATATTCTATCTTCTCCTAGAGCCCTCATTTCTTTCTGTAGGACAAGACCTAAATATGTAACCCTAGACTGACCCGGTTGGGATTTTTCTTTAGAGATTTTATATCCTCTAAGAAGGATATAAAATATCCTTTATATCCGCTAAGAAGTTTAGTAAGGATTCAGCAGCTCATGAAATGACAGGCTCAGTTGGTCCACAGAGCAGGAGGTCATCTAAATTTTGTAGGAGAGTAGCTTGTGGATATTGCCACTCTGCCAAGTCTTGGGTTAGAGCCAACCCTAAGAGGTGGGGGCTGTCTCTGAATCCCTGGGGGAGGACAGTCCAGGTCACCTGTCCCGACTTCTTTGTGAGATATTCAAAGGCAAAGATAGGTTGACTTTTAGGGTGTAAAGGAATGTAAAAGAAGCCATCTTTTAAATCCAGGATAGAGTAGTTAGCAGTACCTAGAGGTATTTAGGCTAAAAGAGTATAGGGATTTGGAACTGCAGGGTGGAGAGACACTACTGCTTCATTGATCAGGCAGAGATCCTAGACTAGCCTCCATTTATTAGGTCCCTTCCTGACACTGAGAATTGGGGTATTATATGGGCTGGAGCATTTTATTAGCAGTCCCTGTCTCCTTAAGTATTTGATTATGGGAATTGCCCCCTCTTTAACTTCTAGCTTTAAAGGTTATTGTTTTTGATGGGGAAACCAGGAGGAGTCCATGAGATAAATTAGGACTGGGACCACTGTTTGTGCCCATCATGGTATGTCCACCCATCCACACTGTGGGGTCTACTTGTTCCTCTATTAGGGGCAGGCAAAAGTACTCTCCTGGAGGTAAAAGGAGCTGTACACCCAATTTATATAGAAGGTCTCATCCTAGAAGAGAAGTAGGGGTTTCTGGGACAATTAAAAAAGAGTGACAGAAATAGAAATCTCCCCAGGAGCAGGCAAAAGTTTGAGTGAAATAATGCTCTAGAAGCTGGCATTATATGCCTTGAAAAGTAATTTTCCTGGAGAACCTGGGTCTGGGAGAGAAAGGAGTAGCTGAGATTCTGGCTCCAGTATTGATAAGGAGGCTGACCTTGTACTTGTCAATAGTGAGTATAACCTGGGACTTCCCTCTTTTACAGTGGTCACAGGAGCCTGGATGGGAGGTCCCAGGACCCGTCATTGGGTAGGAGGCTCTGGCCTCGGTTCCCCTGGGAACCGGGGACAGTGTGCCTTCCAATGTTTTCCCCAAAAAATGGGGCAGGGTCCTGGAGGTAGCTTTCTCCGGTGGTACTTCCTCCTAAAATGGCCTGCCTGACCATATTGAAAGCATGTCCTTGGGTTTGGTTTTGCCCAGGGTAAGGCTCTCTGAGCACTGTGATCAGAGCCTCCTGCCATTTATCCTTTCTCTTTTCCTCTTCCAGGTCCTTCTTTTCTTTTTCTAAGTCCCTATTATAATATACAGATGTAGCTACAAGGACCAATTGGTCTAGATCTCTGCTCCCTTCAGCCACCAATTTTTGAAGCTTTTTACAGAAATCTGATGCTGACTGTGTTAGACATTTATCTTTTAGGACAATTTCCTCTTCCTGTGACTCTGGAATAATGTTGGTATGCTTTTGTAAAGCATCCTTAAGTCTCTGTAGGAAAGCTACTAGGGTTTCTAAGAGTCCTTGCTGCACAGCCATGACTTGGGAGTCATTAAGATGTTTTAACTTGGCTCTCCTTAGACCCTCATGAATGCTTTGGATGAAATGGTTATGGCTACATTCATCCTTGTCATTTTCAGGTTCCCACATAGGGTCATACCTAAGTACTGCCAGACCTCCTGTTGGAGTTAAGAATTGAGGTTCCCTTCTAGGTATCCAGTGTCTTTGTCTTTCTTCTCCCTCCTCCTCCTCCTCTTGTGAGGGCCTAGTCTGAGACAGGCCTATAGAGCCACATTTATCTATGTGATAATCCTCTCTAACTTTGACTGCCTGGTCTAGTACCCACTGTTTCTCCAGAGCAGTAAGGGACTGAGATAGCAATAGCATTACATCTTTAAACCTCAATTCAAAGTTTTGGCTGACTTCTCTAAAGGCCTGGATGTACTGATCTGGGTTTTCTGTGTAATTTCCTAAATCCTTTTTTATTTCTTTAAGTTCACTCACTCAAAAAGGAACATGAGCCCAATCCCCTCCAGGAATTAACTGGAGGGGGCAGAGTCCTGTGGGACAATGTCTGATGTGTGAAGTAGCTGGGTAAGGGGAATGAGGGAGAGCTGATGGAGCATCAGATGGGTCCTTTGGTTCAAGGGAGTTTGGGGGTTTTTGCAAAGGGTCACCATAGTCTGGGTATCTAGCCTGCATTTGCTCAGCCATTCTGGGTGGTCCCTAGGAAAAAGAACAGTTGAACATATGGAAATTTGATCCACTTTCCCTCTTCTTTACAGAACATATCTAATGGAATAATGGTATTATAATTAATGCTCCCTCTTTCCTCATTTCCCAGAGGATACTGTGGCCAAGCTGAGTGCAGTAAAACTTGAGTTGCTTTTTCTGAAGACTTTCTGGATCAAAATCTTTCAATGTTTCAATAAGCAGGCAAGGCGGGATTCTTCTTGGATCCTTGAGGCTTAATTCCCTATCTAAAAAGGGAAACAAGGGAAAATTGGTCACCTTAACAAAGGTTTATCCTTTGACCTAAGTGCCCCCAGATGAGGAAAACTCTAGTGGGAGAGAGCGTCCCTCTCTCCCTTACTCCTGCTACTGTCCCCTGTGCCTAAGGTAGTGGTGGATTTTTAGGTATTTCACTGGCATCCACCCCACTAAAATGACCTTTGACCAATCTGTTGTCTATTTTGACTTGAATGTTTGCCCTGTGACCCAGGTACCTGGCTTTCCTCTACCAGCTGAAGGCTTGTAATTTAAAAATAACTTTATCAAAGTAACCAAGAGGGCTTGCATGGCCAGAGGGAGGACCCCTGGAGAGGTGTGGATGGGGACTCCTGATGAAGTAGAATTTTGTCCCCCTATATACCCTGTGAGGCATATATGCTTTTTATGAAAAGAGAGAGAGCATCTGAAGTAAGGGGCAAAAACGGAGAAGATGGTGAGGTCTCTGACATTTAACTGTTCTTTTTTTCTTTTCCCTGAGGGCAGGCTGTGGAACCTGTTTAACCAGGTGCTTGACAAGGACAGTTAAGCTTAAGTTAGAGATTAGCACTTTCTGGTGCCTGCAGGGATTTTTCCCAAACTGCCTGAAGAAGGAAGCCCACTGCTGTTTAGAGCAAAGGAGGGAGGGGGGCACACATTCTGAACTACTTGGGAAAGGGAAAGGAGAGGCTGAGGATTGGGGTAAAAGAGAGTTTCCAGGCTCAATGCATGAGGGATTATTGCTCACCACTGCTGCCCAGGTTGATCCTGCCCAAGGGCAGTACTGGAGAACTGGAAGTAAGGGGTGACCTCCAATCTTGGGCCATTGAAACCATGAAATAAGTATCAGAGATCTGATTGTTTGTTTGCCACAGACATAGCTGGAGGGGTCCGAATCTTAGCCACCTTTGGAGCCTCAGGGCAGGTCAGGAAGTTGCATCTCCAGCTTTCAGGTGACACCAGGGAGTGCCCCAGACAGAACACCTTTATAGCTTGAAAAGGAACTTTCCTTTCCACTGGATGTTTTTGGACCACCTCTTAAGTGGGTCAGATCTTGAAAGAGATTGAGAGAGAGAGAGTTTAAGGAGAGGAAAAAAAGTCTTGGTGCATTAGTCTGACTCCACCCATGAAGTATTGGCAGTCCTGTATAAGCCCCCAGCCAGCTCCTGAGTTCTCTTAGATTGCCTTCTTTACAGCTGTAATGGGCTTGGAGCTTTTCCTCACATTTCCAAGGGAGAAACCCTCCTTAATGAGAGAAAGAGGGATAGAGAGAGAAGGTCGGCCTGAGAGGTCATAGCTAGGCCATGGTGGAAGGGCTCTCCTGGAGAACAGACTGCATCGTACTGCTGGATGGCCATGGTCACATTCTTAGGCAGCCTTTCCCAGTTTGGCACAACCTATATTGACCTCAGGTGAAGGCTTGTCCCTTTGTGGTCACCAAATATGCACAGATGACATGCACAGGAATTTCAAGTGCTCAGGGTTCTTGAGTCTGCTCTGAGAGTGAAAGCACAGGCAGACTCCAGCAGCAGAGGTCAGAAAGATTTTATTTGTAGAGAAGAGAAAGACTGCATGGTGAGGAATGCAGGGGGACCCGGAAACCGGTGGTCCTGTGGGTCAGGGTGGGAATTGCGTTTTGCAGCCTCCTTCTTTGTGTATTGCCTGAGAGCAGAGGAGCCTTTCAGATGCAGACAGGCATTTCCTGGGAAGGAGAAGTGTCTCCTTGACCTCTTGCTGTCTGTCCTTCAATATTAAAATAAATCCTTGTTAAAACTTCTACCATGAGGGAAGTTCTACCTTGTGAGATACCTTGAAATGCTTTTCACATCTGTAGATCTCAAGGACATGTGACTTTTTCATGGAAGCTGGGAAGCTGTGGGGCCCCTTCATCCTCCTATAGCATAAAATTGGAAAGGCAGAGCCACTAGAGTCATGCCATTGATATGCATGAATAAAAAGGGAGTGTTATTTGACTTTCTACAATAATACCATGACTTAGCAGACATTGACAGAAAAGAAAACTCATATTCTTTCTGAGAATTAGTAAACAATGCATGTACATCTCAGCTCAGATAAAGCAAAATGAATCACAGAAAAATAAATATTTAAATTCTACAGTGGATTTGCACCTAGAAAATAGAGAAAAACATTACTTCAGCTTCTGTTATCGAGCACTACTTGTATGCCAGGCATTGTACTAAGTAGTGATGATAAGAAGAGTGATAAAACACAATTCCTGCATTGTGTTGACTCAGATATGTCTATTTATTTCATGCCCAGTACAAATTATTAATGTGTCTTTCCTGCACTATTGTAATAGTGTAAGAGGCTCCCAAATTGCTTTAGCTGAAAAGCATGGATTCCTTGCGCAGGCCCACAAATTAATTAGAAAGAAGAGAAGCTTGGCATCTGTTCTCCATTTTGTAGCTGTCTCTGCTTTAAGCCATTCTTTTTGCAGTCACTTTGCAATCACCTTGGATTACAGGAAAGACAAATGATAACATATTCATGGCAAAGGACAGAAACTACCCCCAACAGTAAACTTTCCTCAGGATGAAACACCTGTCAGTTGACAATAAATACAGATAACAACTCAAAAACAAGGACTCAGAACAAGGACTGAGATAATGACCAACCAGATCCATCACACCTGTGACTGCCTCTTGCCATGGCATGTCCCAAGCTGTAACAAACCTACTTTCTCTGCCTTCACCATGACCCTTTACTTGGCATTTAGGGATGGGTGGTTAGAGATGGCATATGGAATCTAGGGTTAAGTGGCCAAACCTGGCATATGAAATCTCAGGAGTTCGGGTCTTTGGGCCAAAAATCTGATTTCAGAAGAATGGCACCTGGCATCTTCTATTTTGTTAACATTGCTTTCTTTACTTGATAAACTGAATAGCCTTTATGAAGTAGAAACCCAGTTTTTCCATCCATTTATTAGCTCCCCATTGCAATTAGAATAAAATCTTTACTTATATGATCAAGTTTATGACAATCTCTCTGACCTCTTCTATACTTCTTACTCATTCTGCTGCAGTCACAGGGAACTCTAGGTTGTTTCATAGAAAAATAATGTAGATTCTTACATTAGGGAGTTTGCACTTGCTACTTCTTCTTTGTAGAAGCTCATCTTCACTTTTTTCTATTATTTCCTGGACAAATATTAGCCCAATAGACCTGTTTGTAGCCTCTCTCATCTCTCTCTCTCTCTCTCTCTCTCTCTCTCTCTCTCTCTCACACACACACACACACACACTTTTGAGGAGAAGAAAGTAGAATGTAAGTAGTTATGGAAAGTAAGCAGATTCCACAGTGACCCAGAGCCTTCTCCATCCTGACATGCCTTAGGACTGGGAGGACACCAGCACTTCCCTGCCTGTGCAGCACTCATGAACAGAAGCCCAGGCAAATTGAAGTGGAGCATATACCCCACACCACATAGGGAAAGAGAGGATCTGAAGACGGGAAATCCTGGAGGACATAAGCAGACTACCGGTTTCCAGGTCCCTTCTCATTGGAGAAGTTACCACTTTACTTTCACTTTCTATTTCCACAATAAATCTATGCTGAACTCTTTTACAATTTTCCTACATCCTAATTCTTTATCCAGCAAAGAAAAAGAACCCATACCCTTAGACAGTAACATCTCTGGGGGTTCATCTGTGATATTGAGACTTTCCTCCAAGACCACCAATTTAAGGTCAGAAGACAATGAGTCAAACTGAGGAGGGAAATCAGAAAGTGGCCATCAATCTTCCAGCACTCATGATATTCACCAACTCAGGGAGCATCCCCAGCCATGACTACCATGGCTGAACCTTTCAGGGCCCACCATGTAGGCAGAAGTGGGACTCCTTTTCAGAAATTTGGTGGAGGAGTCTGCCTCCCATAATTGGCCAATTGATATGTCATTGTGCCCTCCTCAAGTCCCCTGCTCATTCTGTTCCCCACTTTTTAATTGATTTTCACCTTTGGAATGCTCAGACATGTCCCTTTTTTCTTTAATTAGACACTTGGCCAATTATACCTTGACAGTATCCCACATGGCTGCAAAATATGTACAAGACTTGATGGTTACAGGAAAGGAAGCAGTCCTATTAGTGTTAATAAGCCACCTCCTCTGAGAGTAACAGGACAGCTCCCAACACTGGACCCTAAATCTATCAGTGCCATGGTACATAGCTATCTGACTTGTAGGACTATGAAGCCCACTACAGGGCTGACTTCACCACCTCTTCTAGGTCTCCTAGCCCTGATAACAAGCTTAGAGCCCTTCATTTCTAAAGTCTTGAAATCATGGCCTTTGGAAATTGGAGAGAATAGAGATATTGGGAATATAAGAAACAGAAAGTGACAAAATCCAAGCAGGACCACACTGGTGATGGTGACCAGTATCCAGACTGGTCCTCTAGGAACCCTACCTTTTGGTCACAAAGGTGGGGGCAATAGTTGAAGGGGAAATTGTTCCCCTTAAAAAGGAGTGAGGACCTGTTCAGAGACACCCAATTAGGGAACCTTAACTCATGGGTCAACTTTCTGTCTGCAGATGAGCATAAACTCGTCCAAGATCTCAGAAGTATCCTCTCTCACCTGCCTGCTAAAACACTGGGGGGACCTACATCCTCAGAGCCTGAGGAAAAAGGTCAATACTTTATGGCATTGAAGCCTGTCTCAAATATATGTTGGGAGATAAAGAAACTTGGCCTGAAGGCAGCAGCCTTAACTACAATACTATTTTCCAACTATATCTATTCTGTAGGAAGGATGGTAAATGGACAGAAATTCCTGATGTCCAGCTTTTATTTTACCTGAGGGACCATCCCAATTGACCAAGAGATGTAAGTTTGATTCCCAGATTTTAGTCATAGTTTGTTCCAATGCTTATCTGGATGCTTCCAGTAAAATGCAGATATCCCCCAAGGCATCTCCTAGTGAGAAGGACAACCATTCCCTTGGGGCTGAGCTGTCACACCCAATGGCTGCCCCACTCACTGGGACAGGAATTTATCCAGACCTGAGAAAGTTGGAAAACCCCTGTTCCCCTTTCCCCCTTATCTAGGAAACAAATACACTGAAAAAAAGGAGTCCCATAGGCCTCATCTGGGAATGTTTCCATGAAAACAGTACCAGGAGGTGAATTTGGGCCTGACTTTGCCCACAAACCCTTTTGTCTTAATGAACTCAAAGAAATAAAAAGGACCTGGGAAGTTTTATACAGAAAACCCGGACCACTAGGTCCAGACCTTTCAATACCTTACACAGCTTTACAATGTGGACTGGAAGGACATCATGTTGCTATTAGAACAGACCTTCACCCCCCTAGCATAGCAGAGGGTCCTCAATCAGGCAGTGGACAATGGTAACAAATTACTACCTGTCTGCCACTGAGATCCAGAGGGTACAACAGGATCTCACAGGGGATCAGGCCATCCTTCTCCAGGACCCAAAATGGAACATGGATGACAAGAGAAACGAATAGGAAAGAAATCATTTCATATACTGCATACTAGAAGGGCTAAGGCAGGCCAATGTTAAGGACCTTAATTGCTCCCAATTGGCAGCCATTCACCAGGGAGAGACCAAGGCTCCAATAGTGTTCCTTCCACAGTTTAAGGATACTACTAAAAAATGTACTAATATAGAGACGAGGACATAGGAGGAGATCATCTTGAAGGAAATAATTTTTACACAATCAGTCCTGGATATTTGTAGAAAAATCCAGAAACTGGCAGCTAAATCAGGCAAGTCATTGGATCAGTTGGTCCAGGTGGGTTAAATGTTCTATAATAGGGACCTGGAAAAGGAAAGGAGAAAGGAGGCAAAAGGCACTGATTGCAACCATGTGGGTGAGTCCTTCAGGAGCAAGCCCTAACTTGTGGGCCAGTTTCCTGTGCAGACAGGAAGGTCATTTTAGGAAGGAGTGTCCCCGGAGACAAAGGCCACTTCTGGGAACATGCCCTATCTAAGGAGAACCACTGGGAAGCCTGGTGATTCAAACACCATATAGGACCATGCTCTTTGCCTTCCAGGGAACAATGATGGGTCCTGGTGCCTCCTATTGAGGCTTCTGTAACTGCAATTAAGAAAGAGGAGCCCCGGTTCATTGCTCATGATCAAACAGAGAAAGATCAGCTTCTTACTGGAAACAAGAGCCTGCTTTATGGCCTTACCCTTTTCTCCTGGACCAGGTCCCAAAATAATGTAACTCTTTGGGCATATCAGACCAGACCCTAGAGTGCTATTTCAGTCAGTCTCTTGCCTTTTCATGGAGATCTCCACTTCTATCACTACTTTATGATAGTTCCCAAGACATCAACCTGGCTTTTGGGTCCATCTTCTTCTGCCTCCTGGAGAATACTATTGCCTATCCTTAATAGACATCTGGCTATATGCACAGATGGCTAGATGGTGAGGAGGGCTTGAAGGGCCATTCCAGCCATAGTATACCTCAAAGATTTTTCCCAATTTCATCAGAAAACACTACTCACTGAGACTGGAGGTCAGTGAGGATCTGATTCCCATTGTCAAGGGATTTAAAGAACAGGGGCTACTGGTTGAATGCTCCAGTCCCTGGGCGGTAAGGAAGGGCACAACAAGTGAAGGCTGGTCTAGGACCTCCAGTTGATTAATAAGTCAGTAATCCCTCCCCATTCTATATTCCCAAATCCCTACACTTCTTGGCTAAGATACTTCCTGGTACTACCCAATATTATGTTTTGGACCTCAAGGATGCCTTCTTTTGGATTCCCTTACACCCTGACAGTCAATTCCTGTTCCTCTTTGAGGACCAACCTGAAAAACAGGCCAAGTCACTTGAACTTTTCTTCCCCAGGGGTATAGAGACAGTTCCTATCTGTTTGGATTGGCTCTAGTTCAGGACCTAGTAGAGTAGGCCTATCTGCAAGCAGTTCTGCTTCAATATGTGGATGACCTCCTTCTTTGTGGGCTTTCAGAGGACACGACCTCTTGGGCTACTGTGTCCCTTCTGAGCTTTCTGGCAGATCTAGGATGCAAAGTATCCAGGGAAAAGGCTCAATTGTGTCAGATCCAAGTTACTTGGGCTTATTTTAGCTAAAGGAACAAGGGCCTTGAGGAATAATAGGATACAGCCAATTTTAGCAGTCCCTCTTCCAAGGATCCTAAAACATTTGAGAAACTTTTTTGGGAGTAACAGGCTATTGCAAGGTTTGGATCCTGGGCTATTCAGATCTGGTAAAATCCCTATATCAGGTTCTCTGAGAGGCTCAAAAGCAATCACAGTCATTCATTGAATGGAACTGTGCTGTCACTAATGCTTCTCATCAATTAAAGAAGGCTCTGACTAGAGCTCCTTGCCATAGCCTACCCACACAGGATGCATTCCAACTACATGTCCTTGAGAAAAAGAAGAAAAAGAGACTGGTCTTGGGAGTTATGGTAACATAGCACCGAGGGCCTTCCCCACAGCCAATAGGGGAATGGTCCACTATATTGTATAGTATTATATTATATTGTATTATATTGTATGGTCCACAATAGTGGATGGTCCACTTCTGTGGGAGGAATCCCTGATTCCCCTGTGGAGGCCCCATTACCAACCAGAAGAAGCCCAAAAAGCCTCAATCCAAGGTGGCAATCTGGATCACAGTGGTTGGTAGATCTTGCTGAGAGTAGTTTGTGGCTTCCTAGGGCACTTCAGTGGAAAGTCCTAAAGTCACTCCATCAACTCTACCATCTAGGATTGGAAAATACCCTAATCTTAACAAGAAAAATGTTCAAGGGAGTAGGGGTCAAGGACATAGTTCAACAGGTACTATAAGCATGTGAAATATGCCAAAGAACAAATCCCAATAACATGCCCCTCTAGGGCTCAAGGACACAGAGGCAAGGGGCTTGAGGTGTGGCAGTGGATTTTACCCACATGTCAGGGATGGGGGGTGGCTAACTGAAAATTTTTGCCAGTGCTAGTGGACACATTTACAGGATTGCTAGAAGATTTCCCTTGCAAAACTGAAAAGACTAGAGAAGTAGTCAGAATCCTAATAACTCAAATCATTCCCCAATTCAGCCTCCCAAAAAGTCTCCAGAGTGATAACAGCCCCATTTTTAAAGCCAAAGTGACCCAGGGGCTCTGTCGAGTCTTGGGGATAGATTATCATCTCCACTGTACTTGGTGGCCATAGTCCTCCGGTAAGGTAGAAAAGATCAATGAGTTCTTAAAGAGACAACTGACAAAACTCGTCCAGAAAACCCAGTCTCCGTAGACCAAACTTCTGCCCATCACACTATTCAGACTTAGAAATGCCCCCAGGGAAGCAGAGTCTGACTCCCTTTGGGTCTATATATGGCAGACCATTTCTTACTAATGACCTTCTTCTCGATCCAGAGATGGCTCAATTGGTGTCCCATGTCACCCAACTTACAAAATTCCAGCAAATTTTGTCTGAGATCCAACAGGGGATTCCCAGAGAACAAATGAGTGGACCCCCTATCTTTTACTTGGCAGACCTAGTCTTGTTTAAATCTCCAGATCCTGGCTGAAACTCAAACAATCCCCTCTTAGAAAGGCCCCTTTGCAGTCATCTTATCCACTCCAATAGCAGTGCAGGTGGCAAGACTGGACTCCTGGATTCACCATTCAAGGATAAAGCACTGGAACTCTCCAACAAAGGACATTTCATTGCAATTGGACCAGTGACACTGAACCTAACAGCTCCAGACTTTTTTGGGCCTCTGTTATTTTTAGAACAGTCATAATAATTATTTCAGTGTGGGACTATATTCTCTAGCCCCCTCCAACTGGACCATCACAGAGAAAATCCTCCTTTGCTTCTCTTTTTATTCTATATCCTCTCTATTTTGGGGTCTCCTCTACATCTGAACCTTCAACAAGCTACTCTTCAAAAAGGCTGTCCCCAATTCAGCTAAGTAACCATGTTCTTTGCATTCCTTTCTCTATTCTGACTTTCCCCCAAAGAAGGGTTTATCTGGGAGGAAAATTCATTCTTCCCTTTCTCTCCAGCCTTGGCTAGAAAGAACTCCCCTCTTAACAACTGTTGAATCTGCTATGAATGGCCCAATGATGGAAAAATTCCTGAGTGGCTTACCACCATTTTCACTGACCCATTCTTGGCTCGTTCACTCCCCCTTAGGGAAGCCTTTAAATTTTACTGTGCCTCTAATTCCCTTAGCAGGGATCATTCCCCCGTGCAGGTCCTCCCCTCATATCAGCAGACATCTTTGAGTACTTGTGGAGCAACAACATAGATCCTGGCTTTAATGTGTCTAGGGACCTCAATTGCCAGAATCTGGAACCTAACATAACATATGGACCAAATGGTAGTAACATGACAGGAGTTCCTTATAATTATCCTGGTGACACTGTCACCTGTCAACATTGTAATGATACCTATGAAACATATAACTGTACCAAATGCTATAACTTCTGAGTTACCAATGGTACCATATATGGACAAAATTTCTGAATCCTATTGCTCTGTTGCACTAAGCCAGACTTGTAATTACACTCAAACCAAAGAGGCTAGGGCCCTGTTTGACGGATATATAAAAAATCTCACCTGCAAGTCCTGTCTTAGGAGTTTCCATGCAGCAAAAATTCAGGGTACCCTTGGGAACCTTTCAGCTGACCTTAATCTAAACCCCTCCAAATTTACAACAACAAAGCTTCTCTGCATTCCTTTGGACTATCTGTTCATTGCCACCAAAATAGAAACCTTTGGACTTCCATGCTTATATCCCTATAAGACCAGGGGTAGATGGGCCATTGGACAATTAGTTCCTAATGACAAACAGGTTACCCTCTGGAATAACTCTATCCTTCAAACTATAGAGCTCTCCAAAAAAACTGGGACTTCTATTCACAGGAATAAACAGGAACATACAACTTTAATGGTCTTAGGAGTTACCGCCCTTGTTGTCAACCTTGGAGGACTGACCTATGGTGTATTGGACAGTACCATGACTGACACCAATTTAATGCATATGGTGTCACATGTGGCAACAAAAACTGAGCTCAACTTTAAGGATATACAAAAATCTCTTGATTCCCTAACCAAGATGGTCTTGGACAACCATCTGGCCCTGGACTTTCTATTAGCTGAGCATGGCAGAATGTGAACTTGCAGTATGGGCCCAGATCCAGTCTTGGTTACCCTCTGTTACTTGGTTCCTTCCCGTTTTGGGTCCCATAGTTGCCATATTGCTATTACTCATCTTTGGGCCCTGTCTCTTTAACTTACTAGTAAAGTTTGTTTTCTTTCATTTAGAATACATCAAACTCTAAATGATGCACGTGGAGCTCCAATTCCACTGAAGCCATCTATATTATTCTAGATCCCCCTTGGAGGAACCCTGACTGTTAAACTAACTTTGTGACTCCACACAGGAAAAAGCAGTCAGAGCAGTCATTGCCTTTGACCACTAAAGGAAGTTATGGTGCCGTGTGAGAGTGCGGAATGAGGGATAGATAGTAGGATATAGATAATTAGGAAATGATGGTAGATTTCATGTGGCACCCGTGATGTAGGGACTTTCTTGTCCTGACATGCGCTAGAACTGGGAGGACCCCTGTGCTTCCATATTTGAACAGCACTCATGTACACAGATGAGTGAACCAATCAAAGGACAATACCACTAGAGTGAACATCATGAGAGATCCAATCAGAGACAGGGAAAGACCACGTGGACAGAGGGCAATGGAAGTTTGGGCAAATTGAAATGGAGGTTATACCCCACACCACCTAGGGTTGGGGAAAGGGAGGATCTTAAAAGGTGAAATCCTGGAGGACATCAACCATTTACCTGTTTCCCAGCCCCCTTCTTGTTGGAGAAGATCCTGCCTTACTTTCACTTTCTATTTCCATAATAAGTCTTTGCTAAACTATCTCACAATTTTCCTGTCTCCTATTTCTTAATCTAGTGGAGAAAAAGAACCTGTACCCCTAGATGATAACACTTTCTCTCTTTCTCAATCTCTCTCTCTCTCTTTCTTGCTCTCTCTCTTGCTTATCCTGCTTTGTTTTTCTTCAGCTATTTCAGGTGAAAACTACATTTTAGTTAATAATCAATTTTAAAGCATATTCATCTATTTTATTGGTAAAAAGGACAAAAATATGCCTAATATTCTAGCATGCATTTACTTGTTGGTTTATTGTTAATCACAGCACTAGTATGCAACCTCTATGGAGGCAGGAACTTCCCTGTATTGTTCAAAATTGTATATTTGTGCCAATAACACTTTCTGGGACATGGCAAGTAATATAACATTGGATTAATTATTTTTCACGCATCTCCATGTAAAAATCCACATTGGAAGTCAATAATTCTTAAATGGAATGTTTCGTCTGTAAGTTAGTGATATAATGAATATATTTATAAAATACATTTCCTAAGAGATCAATTAATCATAATTATAAAAACAAGAAATTGATGACAGCAGCACTTAACAGATTTGAGTAATTTTAGTATGGTTTCTGAAAGATTTACATAAGTCATTTCATTTTTTCTAAAATTTATTTTCTCATCTAGAAAATGAGCAAATAATTCCCATCCTTGCTATCTCGTGGAGATTTGATACTTATATTAGATTATAGGTATGAACATGGATGTGTACTACACAGTCTTATATGTTTAAATGTGCAATTTGGTATGTTTTTTTCTGGAGAAAATTTAGGGTCTTTCAATTAA
Source organism: Castor canadensis (assembly GCF_047511655.1). Lineage (NCBI taxonomy): Eukaryota > Metazoa > Chordata > Mammalia > Rodentia > Castoridae > Castor > Castor canadensis. The sequence goes on from NW_027395364.1 coordinate 87,032, forward strand.
ATTGAGTGAGTTTTATCATAATGTAAAAATTTGATGAAAAATGATAGTGTTAAGCAAGATAAGCCAAGCTCAGAAAGACAAGTATATCTTGGCTCATTAGTGGAATCTACATCAAAAAATAAATATAATAATAATAATATGATGTGGTTGCAAAAAGGGGAGCATTTGGAGGGGAACCAGTGGAAGAGGAAAGGGGAAAGGAAAGGTTAATTGGAAATGAATACGTGTAAAAATACATTATATGTAATCAATAAAAATAGCAGAATGAAACCTGCTAAAAACTGTTAAAAGAGAGTGTTAAGAAGGGGATTTAAGAAAGAGTAATAGAAGGAGTGAATTTAATTAAAGTACATTACATGCAGGTATGGAAATGTCAAAATAAAACAAATTTTTACAATTAATTTTTGCTAAAAAAATTACTCTGTAGTGTTGTAGTGACATATTCTTATATACTATCTGAGCTTTAACACTGATTCCCTAGAGTACTCAAATAACTGAGAAGTTAGGAAGAATTAAAACTAAGTATACTGAAAGACTTAATAAGAATATGAAGTGATTAAAGTTAATTTGGAAATTAAAAGTAAATATTGAAGAATGAAAAAATTTAATTTTTTGCTTACATGATTTTTAAAAAAATCATAAATTAATAGCATGCATTAATAATACAAAGGGATTTCACTGTGAAAATTTCATACTTATGTACAGTGTACCTTGTACATGCTCAAGCCTTCTGTTATAGTTGCACTCCCCCTTCTCCTCACCTACCGCTTTCAAATGGTTTGATGGGCTTCATTATGCTGACTTCATTTGCATATTTGTAGTGTATTTCCATCTTCTTCAGTCCTCAGTATCTTTTCTTCCCTCCACCCACTGATTCACTCTCCCCAGTCTTTCATACACATTTATTTCCCATCATCACCATCATTATGATTTTTGGTCTAGATGCCATAAATGAATGAGAACATATGATATTTGGCTTTTGAGCATGGCTTATCTCACTATTATGCTTTCCAGTTCTATACATTTTCCTGCAAAAGAAAATATTTCATTTTTCTTTATGGCTGAGCAATACTCCATGGTATTTACATACATATATCCACATTTTATTTTAATATATCCATATTTTATGTTTACATTCATTAATTGTTGGGTACCTTGTCTGTTTCCAGTGTTATTACTGTGAATAGAACTACAATAAGCATGGGTATGCAAGTATCTCTCCTCTATGTTGATTACACTCCTTTGGATATATGTCCAAGAGTGGTTAGTGGGATCATAAGGTAAGTGTATTTTTAGTTTTTTGAGGAACTTTCATACTGATTTTCATAGTTATCGTACTAGTTTTCATTTCTATCAACTGTATATAAGGGTTTCTTTCCCCCATATTCTCTCCAGCATTTGTTGGTTTTCTTGATGCTAGCAAATTTAAAAATAATGTGTTTTTTTCTGATAGTTTCTTTTATTGTTGCATTCAACAATTTAGGGTAAAGTAAATTGAAAGAATCAAATTGAAGCCTGGCTAGAACTAAAATGATTCAAGAGAAACAGTGAATTAATCACCAAACACAGAACATCATCAACTGGCTCAGGTAGAAGAGAATATCAAACCAGCTGCTGGATTTTAATGATTGTATGAATGGACTAATCCCTTAATTAAGCATTTCAATGAACTACTGCTTACATTGAAAAAAAGGAATGCTGTTTTTGCCAACAATCAGAACTTGCTTGAAATATGTTAAAATTATATTCACTGAAGGTACCAGATCATTTAAAAATTTGCCAGTATCCAAATATACCCAGTTATATATATTTTAGAATAATACATATCCATATCTCACTTGAAATGTGTTGTGTGAATATTTTACCACTGAACAGTTAAACTCTTCAGCTACTGTATATAATGTACAGTACACTTAATCTTTAAATTGATCTTCTCAGAATGGAGATTTTAGTTTCTTTTTATATGTAAGGAAATTAATCAAGATTGGCTGATTAGCCTATTGTCATAGTACAGATGAGTAGCATGCATCTGGTAATTCAGCATTCTCTTAATAAGACTAAACTAATGTTCCCTCTATTTTAGCCACAATATACTAGCTTCTTACCAGTATTCATAATTAACTAATATTAATCTAGCACACATGGTAAACAGCCAGATGCTTGCTTGAACATCAAGAAGTTAACCATGTATGGGGGGATATTTGTCATCCAGCAATGAGATGAAATAGGTCAATAACCGAGATTAGTCTTATGATGTGGGGAAGACATTTGGGAGGAAACTGATCAAATTTCCTCTTGGAAAATATGTGGCACTATAACTAGGGGATTCTAAGGATAATCAGAAAAATTCATTTGAATATTTAATGGAATAAAATAGAAAGATGGCAAATGAAAACTTCAAGGTGTTTCTTAGGAGGCTGACAAAGTGTTGCACGTGTATGTACACTTGCAAGGATTGCAAGGAAATATAGCATTTTGTTTTTGACAGTACTGGGGTTTGAACTTAAGACCTTGCACTTGCTAGCGAAGTACTGTAGAACTTAAGTCACACCCCCAGCACTTTTAGCTTTATATATGTATTTTTTTAACAGGGTCTCATGCTTTTGCCCCTCCTTTTGGACTGCGATCCTCCTACCTTTGCCTCCTAAGTAGCTGTCATTCCAGGTGTGAGCCACCATGCCTAGGTAAATGAATATTTCTTTATGACAAAATAAAGGAAAAATTACCTAAAATTTGTCTACCAGGAACCTTATATGAGGCACTATTCTAGTTTCATTATGCACATTATCTAATTTGATTCTTTCAATGCTGATATGACATCAGTGACATAATACATTTTGAAAACCTAGGAAGTGGAAGCTCAAAAAGTTTACATTATTTCCCCAAAGTTGCACAGTAAATAAGTGACAAATATGATACTTGAGTTTATCTGCCTCAAAAATTCATTTGCTTCTGATAAGACATACTATATCCCTATGGGCCTGTTATGCTATTAATTAATTTCCCTAGAAATATTAATAGTCATAAGGCAAATTTTCACAGGTGACTAGTCAAATGGAAACTACCTTCTGAAAAATTTCAATATGTTCTTGAACCATGTAAGATTTATTCAAAGAAGTTCTTTATTTTGTTTCAAAAATTCTTTGGAAAAACATTTTCTACCAATGCAAATGTGCTTGATCTGTTAAAGACTGTTCCAAATGAATGGCTTATTGGTATTAACATAAATTTTGTTTACAAAACAATTGTAAGTATGGAGACAGCTTCAATATGAATTATGGTGCTTGGAGTGTTCAGACAAGGTTGATAGTGTCTGGACTTAGCATTAATGTCATATTTCTCTGCAAAAAAGCTTTGGTAAATTTACTTATGGCACAATTTGAAGTCAGCCCATTCAGTTAGGAATTTTAATTAAGTTCTGGGCAGCCACTAAGTGTACCATATTCTGAGGTCAATTTTTTTCCTAGTGGCCATAGAAAATTGGGCATGTGTACTTGAGCACCATTCATGGACATAAATCATGGACAGCAGGAAGGTTTAGAAGGTGGAAAGTTGGCTCAGAGCAATGTTTACAAAAAATTCAAGCCAACGTAACCATTGTATTGGCTTCTCTTTCTTTTAAAGTGATAATTGAAAGTTTTGTTTTGTGTCTTATCACTTACAAGCACACATAACCTGTAAATTTATTTCCATAACTTCAATGAATGCTCATTATGCACAAAGCTCACCAAAATTGCTTTTATTTGTGGGTACAAATGTGCAATTCAATCTTCTTTTTCCTTTTTATTGTTTATTCATTTATTCATATTTGCATATATTGTTTGGGCCATCTCTTCCCCTGCACCCCTGCACCCTCCCTCTTCCCCCCAACCCCCTTGCTTCCAGGCAGAACCTGTTCTGCCCTCTTCTCCAATTTTGTTGAAGAGAAGACATAAGTGATAGTAAGAAAGACATAGTGCTTTTGCTAGTTGAGATAAAGATAGCTATATGAAGAGATTCCTAGCATTGCTTTCATGCACCTGTGTATTACAACCAAAGTGGTTCATCTCTACCAGACCTCTTCACTACTTCCTGGTCACCTTCCCATAGTGGCGTCTGCCAGTTCAAGATTATTTTATTAGCTCCTCTACAGTGGGCACATCAAACACTTTCAAGTTTTGGGTTTCCTGCCTTTACCTATTCCTCTTGTATGTGTTCTCCACTTAGCCTGTGACCCATGTCCAATAATATTACTGCATTTGTTTTAGGTCTAAAGTCCGCATATGAGGGAGAACATACGATTTTTGGACTTCTGAGCCTGGCCAACTTTAAGATGATGTTCTCCAGTTCCATCCATTTACTTGAGAATGACAAAATTTCATCCTTCTTTGTGGTTGAGTAAAATTCCGTTTTTTATAAATAACACATTTTCTTAATCCTTTCATCAGTAGTGGGGAATCTTGGCTGTTTCCATAACTTGGCTATTGTGAATAGTGCTGCAATAAACATGGGTGTGCAGGTGCCTTTGGTATAACCTGAGTCACATTCCTTTGGGTATCCCTAGGAGTGGTATTACTGGATCATATGGCAGATGTATGTTTAGTTTTTTAAGAAGCTTCCATAATGTTTTCTAAAGTAGTTGTACTAGCTTACATTCCCACCAGCAGTGTAAGAAGCTTCCTTTTTCCCTGCATCTTCTCCAACATGTGTTGTTGGTGGTGTTTTTGATGATAGATAAGAGTGAGGTGGAATCTTAGTGTGGTTTTAATTTGCATTTCCTTCATGGGCAGGGATGGTGAACACTTTTTCATGTGATTTTTGGCCATTTGGATGTCTTCCTTTGAAAGAGTTCTGTTTAATTCAGTTGCCCACTTCTTTATTGGTTCATTGTTTTGGGAGCAGTTTAGTTTTTTGAGCTCCCTGTATATTCTGGTTATCAGTCCATTGTCTGATGTATAGCCAGTGAATATTTTCTCCCACTCTGTGGTGTCTCATCATTTCAGAGACTATTTCTTTTGCTATGCAGAAGCTTTTTAATTTCATGTAGTCCCATTTTTTGTTCTTTCTCTTACTTGCTAAGCAGCTTGGGTTCTACTGAGGAAGTCATTTCCTATGTCTATTGCTTCCAGTGTATTCCCTGCTTTTTCTTGTAATAGCTTCAAGGTTTCTGGTCTGATATTAAAATTCTTAATCCACTTTGAGTTGATAATAGTATAGGGTGAAAAGAATGGATCTAGTTTCAGTTTGCTGAAGGCAGATAATAAGTTTTTCCAGCAACATTTACTGAAAAGGCTGCTTTTTTTCCATTGTATGTTTTTGGCACTTTTGTCAAAAATCAGGTGAGCATAGCTGTGTAGATTAATATCTGGGACCTGTATTCTGTTCCACTGGTCTTCATATTTGTTTTTGTTCCAGTACCATTCTGTTTTTATTCCTATGGCTCTGTAATATATTTTGAAGTTGGGAATTGTGATAACAATAGCATTGCTGTTTTTTGCTCTGTATTGCCTTGGCTATTTGTGGTCACTTCTATTTCCAAATGAACTTTAGGGTAGATTTTCAATCTCTGTGATGAATGTCACTGGGATTTTGATGGGAATTACATTGAACGTGTAGATTGCTTTTGGTAGTAGAGCTATTTTTACTATGTTGATTGTGTCAATCCGAGAGCATGGGAGATCTTTCCACCTTCCATAGTCTTCCTCAATCTCTGTCTTCAGAGGTTTGTAATTCTCCTTGTAGAAGTCATTCACATCCTTTGTTAAGTTTACTCCTAGGTATTTGATTTTTTTGAGACTATCGTAAATGGAATTATTTTCATATCCTCTTTCTTAATTTGTTCATTGTTGGTGTATAGAAAGGCTGATATTTTTTGTAAACTAATTTTGTATCCTCCTAAATTGCTGAAACTGTTTATGGTGTCTAGGACTTTTTGGGTAGAGTTTTTTGGGTCTTTGAAGTATAGGATCTTGTTATCTGCAAATAGAAATACTTTGACAGTTTCTTTACCTGTTTGTATTCCTTTTATTTCTTCTTTTTGCCTTATTGCTCTGGCTAAGAGTTCCAGGAATATGTTGAAGAGGAGTGGGGAGAGTGGGCACCCTTGTTTCATTCCTGATTTTAGAGGAAATGGTTTCAGTTTTTCTCCATTAAGTATGAGTTGGCTATAGTTTTGTCATATATAGCCTTTATAATGTTGAGGTACATTCCTATAATTCCTAGTTTTCTTAGAGCTTTTATCATGATATGGTGTTGAATCTTATCAAAGGCTTTTTCTGCATCTATTGAGATGATCAAGTGGTTTTTGTCTTTGCTTCTACTGATGTGCTGTATTACATTTATAGATTTGTGTATGTTGAACCATCCCTGCATCCCTGGGATGAAGCTGACTTGGTTGTGGTGGATGATCTTTCTGATGTGCTGTTGGATTTGGTTTGCCAAGATTTTATTGAGAATTTTTCCATTGATGTTCATTAAGGAGATTGGCTTACAGTTCTCCTTTTTGGATGTGTCTTTGTCTGGTTTTGGAATGAGTGTAATACTGGCTTCATAGAATGAGTTAGGCAGTATTCCTTCTGTTTCTATTTCATGGAAAATTTTAAGGAGAGTTGATATTGGTTCTTCTTCAAAGGTGTGATAGAATTTAGCAGAGAATCCCTCAGGTCCAGGACTTTTCTTTTTTGGGAGACTCTTTATTTTTGCTTCAATTTCATTTCATGTTATAGATCTGTTGAAGGAGTTAATATCCTCTTGGTTCAGTTTTGGATGGTCATAAGTATCTAGAAATTTGTCCATTTATTCAATATTTTCAAATTTATTGGAATATAAGTTCCCAAGGTAGTCTGTGATTATTTCCTGGATTTCCTTGGTCTTTGTTGTTATCTCCACTTTTGCATTTCTGATTTTACTAATTTGGGTCTTATCCCTCCTCATTTCATTCAAATTAGCCAGGAGTCTGTCATTCTTGTTTATTTTTTTCAAAGAACAAACTTTTTGTTTTGTTGATTCTTTGTATGGTTTCTTTGGTCTGTGTTTCATTAATTTCTCTAGGAATTTGAGATGTAGCATTAGGTCCTTTATTTGAGATCTTTCTGGCATTTTAATATATGCACTCATGGCTATAAACTTTCCTCTTAAGGCTGCCTTTGCTGTGTCCCATAGGTTCTCAGATGTAGTGTTTTCATTTTCATTAACTTCCAGGAACCTTTTGACTTCTTCTTTTTTTTATCAGTGACCCACTGATCATTGAGTAATGTGTTGTTCAGCTTCCAATTGTTTGCATATTTTCTGATGTTGTTTTTGTTGTTGAGTTCTAGTTTTAATGCACTGTGATCAGTTAGAGTGCAGGGGATTATTTCTATTTTCTTATATTTTCTGAGGCTTGTTTTGTGCCCTAAGATATGATCAATTTTGGAGAAAGTTCCATGGGCTGCTGAGAATAATGTATATTTTGTGGATGTTGGATGAAATATTCTCTAGACATCAACTAGTTCCATTCGATCTATGGTGTGATTTATTTTTAGAATTTCTTTGTTGATTTTTTGTTTGGATGACCTATCTAGTGGTGATGGAGAAGGGTATTAAACTCTCCCACTACCACTGTGTTGGTGTTTATATGTCCTTTTAGGTCCTTTAGTGTATGTTTGATTAAATTGGGTGCACTAAGATTGGGTGCATATAGGTTGAAAATTGTTAGTTCCTTTTGGTGTGTTTCCCCTTTTATTAGTATGAAATGTCCTTGTTTATCTCTTTTGAGCAATGAAATTTTGAAGTCTCTTTGTCTGAAGTAAGTACTACTACTCTTGTCTGTTTTCAGGGGCCATTGGCTTGGTAAATCTTCTTCCAGACTTTCAACCAAAGCCAGTGTTTGTTTTGATCAATAAGATGGGTTTTCTGTAAACAACAGATTGTTAGATCTTCTTTTTTAATGCAGTTTGCCAGACAGTGTCTTTTGATGGTGAAGTTAAGTCCATTAACATTCAGGGATAATATTGATAATATTCAGGGTTAATATGTGGTGATTCCTGCCATTCAGTTGTTTTTGTTATTTAAGGATTTGATTGTGTGCAGCTGAATCATTGCTACTCTCAGATTACTTGTCTTTTCTTCTCCTGTGGTTTGATACTGCCCATCCTCTTTTGGTTTTGTTTGCTTTCATCTTCTGTTTGCACAATTCCTTGGAGAATCTTTTGTAGTGGTGGCTTGGTGGTCATATATTATAGTTTCTGTTTATCATGGAAGATTTTTTATTGCTCCATCCATTTTGAATGATAGTTTTGCTGGGTAGAGTATCCTAGGGTTGCTGTTGTTTTCATTAAGTGCCCAGAATACCTCACTCCATGCTCTTCTTTCTTTAAGTTTCCAAGTGAAACCTATGTGATTTTGATGAGTTTACCTTTATATGTTATTTCTTTTTTCTCTCTTACAGCCGTCAATATTCTTTCTGCATTCTCTGTGCTTGTTGTTTTAATGATAATATGTCATCGGGATGTTTTATTTTTGTCAAGTCTGTTTGGTGTCCTGGAGGCTTCCTGTCCCTGAATGAGCAAAACTTTCTCAAGATTTGGGAAATTTTCCTTTATTATTTTATTGAATATATTATGAATCCTTATTCTTAGACCTCTTCTCCTTCTTCAATGCCCATGATTCTCAGGTTTAATTTTTTGATGGAGTCATTGAGTTCTTGCATATTCCTTTTGTAGGTCTTGAGTTGTTTGACTAACAGTCCCTCAGTTTTTCCTTTAATTTCTATTTTATCTTACAGTTCTGAGATTCTGTCTTCTACTTGTTTTAGTCTGTTGGAGTGGCCTTCCACTGTGTTTTGTTTTTCTGCTTGATTCTTTTTTCTGAGGTATTCCATGACATGGGTCACTTCCTTTTTACTATTTCTATTTTCATCTTTAATTCATTTATCTCTCTATTCATCGTGTTCTTTGTTTCACTTTGGTGTTTACTTAGGGCTCTTCTGAGTTCATTTATTTGTTTCTGTGTCTTGTCATATATTTTATTTTTGGTATCTTGAAATTAGTTGACTGCATCTTGCATATTTTGGTGAACCACTTCTAGTATCTCCTCCATGAAATTCTCAGTGATTACTTGCAAGACTTCTTCTTTGACAGTTTTTTTGTGGGCATCGCTGGGTTCCTTGGTGTCATTTATCTTTGTTTTGTTGGTGTCAGGAACTGGGTATTCATCTTCTTCATTTCTCTCTGAATCCTGTATTAAATTATTTTTTTGAGGAGAATGGTTTCTATCCCCCTTCTTCCCATTGCTCCACTTGGTACTGTGCAGCTATGTTCTTAATAGGCTAAGTTGGTGGTTTTATTCACCTGTTTATTTGATTTAATATTTGTTTCATGGCTGTATCAGTTGTTAACTTGGTCTGCTAGCTAAGTGTGCTATTTCTGTTCCTGGTATGGGTATAATTTAGCAGTAACTAACTCACCAGTTTAATATATGACCAGTAGTTTATATTTTATATAGAAGACCCCTTGGTGGTAATATATATAAGCAGTGAGGGTTAGGGGGGGTTAACTTTTGTTAGACTAGCTATAGAAATTTGGAGAGTTGGATAGTGTGGCACTAAAAGGGGAGGCAGGAAGTTGGGTGGGTGAGTGGGTGTAGGGGCTGCTGTTTTTGTCGGCCTTGTGTGTGTTTGGGTGTACTTCTGTTGTTGTATTGTAGGGTGCTATGTCAGGGATTGCAGGGGGTTAGGGTTGTGTAAAGTTGGTATAGAAGGTTGGTCAGCAGGTGGTGAGTGTGTTTGTGTGGGGCTAGTCTGGTGACATGTTTGAGGAAAATGGGAAGGGAAAGTGTGGGCAGGGGGAAAGAGAGGATGAGAAGGGACAGAAAGAGTAGTTGAGAAGGAGAGCAATGGATATTAGCCCAGGAGAAGGAGGAAGAGTGAAGGAGCTGAGAATAGGGATGAGAAGATGATGATGGTGAAGTTGATAGTATAGAAAGAAAAAAAAAGAAAATAGGAATAAAAATAGAAATAAATAAACCACAATGATAAAACAAACTAACAAACAATAGGAAAAAAACCAGAAAATTTAAAAATTTAAAAAAACAAACAAACAGAAAAAACCACCAGGTTCAGGATCAATAGAATTTCAGTCTTTGTTTAAGTTCTGGAGTTACTCCTCTGACATCCAGTCCTGGTATTGGCATATAAGCAGAAGCTCTGATGTGGTCTCACCAGGTGATTGGCTTGTGACTAGTATTTTTTAATTCTGGCTACCAGTTTAATCGAAATTGTGAGGTGAGGTAAGTTTGCCAGATCATACAGGTTGGTCAGAGCTATTGATTTCCCTAGCTGATAGCTGTGGTATACTTCAGCTGCAATTGTTTTCTCAACTCCTCTTCCAGCAAGATGGTGCAGTTCAGTTTTGAGTTCTGCCCTCTGGTTCAGGAGATCAGCTCTGAAATCCACTACCACCCCACCTTTGGAAATGGCTTATTGCTGTTTTTGTTTACTGAGAGTTCAATGCTGGGAGTTTATTTCTTTTCCCTGCCCCTTTTCTCTGGGGCATGTTGTGCTCCACCCTCCTCCTCCATTATCTGTGTTTTGTTACAGTTAGCTGTTTGATTTTCAGTTTTGTGGAGCAGTTTGGTTTTGGATGCTGCTCTCTGGTCTAGGAGATGATTTCTGTGATCCACTACCTTCCCTGCTTTGAGGAGTGGCTTATTGCCCACCTGCTCTCAGTATTCACTGCCTTTCCTGTGTTTGTTTATTGATAGTTTGGCACTGGGATTTGCTCCTTGCTCCTCCCCCTTTCTCAGGTGCACTTTCAGAGTTCCACCCCGCCTCTCTCTGTGCTAGATTACAGTTCACTGTTTGTTACTCAGTTTTGTTGAGGGGGAATCAGTCTGCACAGGTCCTGTACTGCTTTATGTTCCCTGGGGTTGATGGGGTATTCCACATTGTTCGTGGTGCTCACCTGTTTGGTCTGTCAATTGACAATCAGGCAGGTTTGGAACTGGAGGCAGTGGTGGTGGTGGTGGCAGCAGCAGCGGTGAGAAATGGCTCCAAATTTTCTCAGTGTAATGTGGTGTGGAGAGGCTTTCCATGGGCTAGGCGTTCAGAATGTCAAAAGTTTGAATTTGGTTGGTACTTTATTTCCACTTGATGGAGAAAAGAGAAGAGAAGGAAAGAAAAAATAAAAGAAGAAAGAAAAAAAGTCACCTGGGGAAGAAGGGTTTCCCTGGGGCTGGACCCTCCTTGCTGGCTGTGCAGCACATTGCATCTGTTAGGTGCAATTAAAGGCTGTTTTGTGGGTCAGTCTTTGATTTTTTTCCTGCACCTAGTGTGATAGCAGTTATCATTTTGGCTAAAAGAAGTCAGAATTACCCATTTTGGCTCCAATGTCTCAGGGAGGTTTTGCAATCAAGGAGGTCAGGCTTGCTTCTTCTGTACCCTAGTCACCATTTTGGATCTCCTTATTTTTCTTAAGTATGTTTCACCCTATACAAAATCTCATCCCTTGAAAGATATTTACTGATCTCTTGGCTAAGAGAGCATGCTGTGATCTCATGTGTACACTAAAATGTACTTGGTGAATAGGTGGGGTAAAGCTGCTGTCTCCAGTTTAGTGTTTATTATTTGCAGTCCTTTCTGGTCTTTTGATGCTGTTGATGAAACTGCTTATTTGAAAAACTGCCATTCTCAAGTCAAAATTTCAAAAGTTTCTATTTTGAATAAAGTTCAAAACTATACTTTATGTGCACTGCATAAAAACAGATTTTAAGTTTGCAGAGAAAGTTGTGAAAATTAAGCATTCTCTCTTTTTATTCCTTCTTTCCTTCCCTTAGAATCTTTACTTTGGGTAAAGACAATATTATTCTTGCAACCACTCAGGCTTAAAACCTCAGTAATCATTTGATTTCTGTCTGTTCCTCAAAAGGTTATGTCTAATCAGTTTCCAAGCTTCAAAAATGCTCCTCAATGGTCCTTTTATCTTCTTTGCATATCACTTCCTGTTATCCAAAAATCAGGGTGCCTATTGGAGTTTGCCCTTTTTCTTATTCCTCTTCAAAGTGCTGTAGGTTTTTCAAAATAAGCACATCTCATACTTTTATCGTTTGTTGCTTAAACAATTAGAAGAGTCTTCTAGGTTTTTCTGCTTTAGTCTCTCCTCTGTCCCCATGGCAATAATGGGTTTTCTACATTTGAATCCTGTGTTAGTTTTTCGTCATTTTGACAAAATACCAGAAGAAAGTTTTATTTTGTTCCATAGTTTCAGAGGTTTCAGTCCATGGTCTTTTGACTCTGTAGTTTTGTGCCTGAAGTGAGGCCAGGAACATAATTGCAGAAAGGGCCTGATGAAGCAGAAATGGTCACTTCACAGTGGCTGGGAATCAGAGAGACAGTGAAGGACCTAAGACAAACTACATTTTTTTAGGGCACCCGCAGTGACTTACTTGCTCCAACTAGTACCCAGGTCCTACTTTCTACATGTTCCCAATAATATCATCAAATAATGAATCCATCAAAGGATAAGTCCATTGACTAGATCAGAGCTCTGAAGATTTAAATCACTTCTCAAAAGCCCATCAGCTGCCAAACAAAACTTTGACACATGAGCCTTAGGGGGACATTGCAGATTCAGATTATAATAGCTCCCTTGTTAGATCATTAGCTACTTGACACCAAGAGTGATATCTTATTCAGTGTAACTCTTCAGTACCTATTACAATGCTTGCCATACAGCTTCAGTTAATTTAGCATTTATTTAATTATTTTTGTACACCAACTGTGCAAGATATTGAGACTATATAAATGACTAAGACAGATTTTTTGTTTTGTTTTCACATGTTCCTTAAGACCTAGCAGGGAGGTAGAGAACAAAAACATGTAAGAAACAAACCCAAATTAAATTGCATTAGATGGTATGATTTAAATAAGTAAGACAGAGAATAACATAAGGGTTTCTATATCAGGGAAGAATCACAGAAGCCTGAAGGAAAAAAGTATAGGACCATAAAATTAATGGGCAACCAGCACAGCAATCAAATGAAACAGGATGTGCAAAATTTCTGATTTAGAAATAACTCAGTCTATTTGAGACCCAAAAAATAAGCAGTGTAGCTGAAACCTTATGACATAAGTATGGTGGGAGATATAGCCCAGGGCCAGTCAAATATTGAAGGAAATTAAAACCCCATGTCATGAATTTTCATGCAAAGATAACAATGAGAAATAATTAAAGGGAAATAAATAAAGAAAAATAATTAACAGGCTTTAAAATGAAGTAATTAAATAAGCATTTGAAAAGGCTTAATTTTGCATATGTTGTTAACTTCTTATAGTTCACTGTAGGGGACAAGATGAAGAGTTGTCCTTGAATGAATAAATACTCTTTTATCTGGATATCATCAGTAATTGCCTCTTCTCTCCATGTCATTCTGTTTCATTTTCTGCTACAGATTTATTATTCTAAGAAGATTTAATGTCACTTTTCTATTACACATTTTTTCAATAAATAAAAGCCGAACTTAAAAATCCTGGATAGGGGGATTTAAAACTTTGTATGCTACTTGTCTGTATAGGTTCATTTTCAATTTTCCTACATATATTTGATTCTCAAGCTAAACCTGCATTACGTACCTCTCCCTGAAAGTGTACCTTGTTTTCCAACTTCTATTTTTTTTATGGTGATAATAGGGTTTGAACTCAAGGCCTAATACTTGCTAGGCAGACACTCTAGCAGTGGAGCTATACTCTCAACTACCACCATTTTTTTTTTGCTTTAATTATTTTTTGAATAGGATCTTGTGTTTTTGCCCAGGGTTGGCCTTAGACTATGATCCTCCTACCTATGACTCCTACATAGCTGGAGCCTTAAGTGCATGACAGAATGCCTGGCTTATATTCTGAGATGGGGGACTCACTAACATTTTGCTTGGGCTAGCCACAAGCCATTATCCCTCTGATCTTTGCTTCTTGATTAGCTGGAATTATAGGCATTGGTCACCATGCCCAACTCTTATTTACACACTTCTATGTTTTTAATCATAGTTCAACTATGATTAATCAGTTCAACTTTTTCTTACTAATTTACCTTTTTAAAAATTAATTTATGAGTATATTAATTGTACAAAGTGAATGTTTCATTGTGTTATTTCCATTCATGTATATAGTATAGTTTGATCATACTAACTTCCATTATTACTCTTTTTAAGCCCCCTCTTCATAATCTTCCAATTTTAGCTTTCTTACAAACTTTTTAAATGGGTTTCATTGCTATCTTTTCATAGTATATACTCTGTATGTTGACCACATTCTTCACTCCACACTCTTTTCCTCTCCCACTTCCTACTGGTTCCCCACAAATAATCCTCCTTTTATATTCACATGAACTTCTTTAGTTATAGATAAAACATATGGCAGAAAACATATGGTATTTAAGTGTCTGGGTCAGACTTATTTTACTTAACATGATGATCTCCACTTCCATATTTTTTCTTAAAAATTTCTTAATTTCACTTTTTTATGTCTGAATAATATTCCATAGTGTTAATTCTCTCTATTGCTCTTTTAGATTCTATTTCAGTATGTTAAACTCAAATCTTTATTGTTTCTTTTTTTCTATTAATTTTGGGTTTGTCTTGTCCTTGTTTTTCTAAGAAATTTTGGTGCATTATTAGGTTTTTCAACTTGATATCACTCTGAATATTACTGTAGGTATTCATAACTATGAACTTCCTTCTTAGAATTGACTTTCTTGTATCCAGTATGTTTTATTTACATTTTCTTTGATCCTAGGAATATTTAGTTTCCTTCTTGATTTCTTCAAAGACCCAGTGATCATTCAAACTTGCATTGCTAAATTTCCATGTGTTAGTAGTATTTCTATAGTTTCTCTTGTTGTTGATGTCAAATTTTATTCCATTATGATCTTATGACATACAAGAAACAATGCCAGTTTTCTTGTAGTTTTTAGGACTTACTTTATGGCTAAAAGTGTAATCTATTTTAGAGATAGTTCCAGGGGCTGCTGAGAAGAATTTGTATTTCATAGCCCCTGGATAGAGTATTCTGTAGAGATGTGTTAAGTCCATTTGATCTAAGTCTGATATTTCTCAGTTAATATTTTCCTGGATGATCAATCTAATGATGAGAGTTGGGTATTGGAGTTATCCACCATTATTATATGTGGACCTTTATGTCCAATAGTGTTTGCTTTAATAACATTTTGTGAACCAATATTTGGTACATAAAAATTTAAAATCATTATATATTCTTGATAGATTGTATCCTTTAGTAGTATATGTATCCTTTAGTAGTGTATAGGGAACTTCTTTATCACTTCTGACTAAGTTTGTCTTGAAATCTACTTTGTCAGATATAACTACTTCTGCTTTCAGCTTTGAATTGTTTGTTTTGTCACTTTCATTCCCATCCTTTCACTATCAATCTGTGTGCATCTTTTCCAGTAAGGTGTATTCTTTTCAGACAAGAAATATTGTGACCTTGTTTATTTTTGTTTTTAAATTCAATCAGCCAATCTGTGTCTTTCAATTGGAGGAGTAAGTCCATTTAAATTCATGATTGTTACTACTGACATGTTTTAGCTGATTCCTGTCATTTTCTTTTCCTGATTGACTGGTGTACTAGTTTTTCTTTTATTTCTCACTTGTTCCTATTATGAGTTATTGGTTAACTTAGTTGTGCCCCACTGATTCTTTTTTCTCATTTGTTTATCTATTCCTATTCTAAATTTTTTCCCTCTTGATCTCCTGTTTCTATGACCATCAATTTTTCTCATCTGTGTACACAATTCCTTTAAAAAATATCAAAAATTAAAGACAAAAACAAGGGAATGTTATAGTCAAACAACAATAAATTAAAAAAACCCAAGAAAACATGCCCACAACTTTCAAAAACTCTGGACATGATCAAATGGACCAAACTAAAGAATCTCTTTGTTTAAGAGGGAGCTTAAATACAAACTAAAGACATAAAAAATATTTAAGAAAATTTCCAAAATCTAGATTAAGATATGTATATTAAAATACAGGAGGCATATAGAATCCCAAATATACATGGTCAAAAAGAACTTCTCCATGTCACATATAGTCAAAATGTTAAGATTACAGAACAAACAAAAAATATTTAAAGATGCAAAAGAAAAGAACTTATTTACAAAGGCAAATCCATCACAATCATCAGATCTTTCAGAGAAATATTAAAAATCAAGAAAACATGGAATAATATGTTTCAAGCTCTGTAAGTAAATTACTGCCATGTGTCATTGTTTTCTATCATAATACATTGGATATAAATATGTTGCTAAGTATTTATTGAAATCAATGCATTTTCATATATATACTATCTAAAAACAAATACTGTATGTGTGTATTCAGTGCTCATAGCTCAGTAGTTACTGTATAATTATAAAGCACTTTAAAATAGAGGTTTCATTTACAGACTTGTATCATTGGATACATACTCAGTCTGATTCTTTGAGCATCTAATTATCAGCTATAACAATGTGTACATGTTCACTACAGAAGATCACTGCATTTCAAAAGAATAGTAAAGCTTGGAACATATTACTAAACCATAATCTTTAATAAAATATTGAAATTTCAAAAGTAATTATCTATAGAAAGATAAGAAGATAAGTAGCTATAACAAAGAAATATTAGAAAGGAGGAAATTTAGTCAGCATTGGCATTTGCTTAACTAAATATGCAAGGAAAAAAGCTCAGATATGATTAGAATCTGAAATGCCAAAAAAAAAAAAAGACTGTTAATAGTATGGGATGAGTAATCATATAAAACAAGTAGAAGTTTGTTAGACTGTTGGATGACTCAGAAGAAACACTGTAACCTGCCACTTTTCAGGATCTACAATATGTCTTATGTTGTTGTTGAAGCTAATACCTTGGCCTTGGGCAGACTTAGGTTCCATCTCATGCCTCTCTGGTAGGAGATAATTTTATAGAATTACATAATGGCTTTCAGTAAAGATAAAGTATGCTTAAAAGTCTCTTTTCTGTGATTATAACTAAAAACTGGGAAATTTAGAAAAATTAGGGCTAGAAATTTAGAAATTTAAAAAAACGAGAGCTTTATTGGACTCTGTGTGCTAGGAAGTCCAAGAGCATAGTACCAGTGTCTTGTAGGCCTTCTTGGTGCAATATATCTTGGTAAAGGTCATCACATGATGAGACACAGCAAGTGTGTTCTCTGGGATGTCTTTTCCTTTTCTTATAAAGTCCCTAATGCCATCATGATCTCATGACCTTATCTAATCCTAACTACTGCTCAAAGAACCAGCCTCCAAAACATCATTAACATTCAACTTGAGGGTTTCTGTTTCCAATGCATGATTTTTGAGGGTATGACATTCAAACCCTAACATTCAATACATATCCCTATGCAGTACTGGGTTCAAACTGTGATGTTTCTACTTGTTATGTTTGTGACACTGGAAAAATATATTTATCTCTATGGTTTTCAACTTTCACCTTTGAAAAATACCAACAAAAATACTTTTTATCCCTAGGTTGCTGCAAAGAAAAAGTAAAAGCTTTTATGTCAAATATTTAACATAGAGAGCCTGGTTCACAGAGTATGTGCTGTTGATTTCTCTCTTCTTCCCTTTGCCTTTTCAAAGAGAAAAATGAAGATTGTGTATTTATACACAATGAAATAGTTGATAGTAAATTGATATCTGTTTTTTAACACATTCAGATGTAAAAGTTAATGACTATCAATTGTCATCTATACAATTAGAGAGGAATTAAATATGATCTATGCTACATTTATTCTGTAGATAAAGATGAGAGCAGGTAATTTATTTGCAAAACAATAGGACTCATTATAAGACTTTGGGATAAAAAATGGATTGGGTATGGGTAATTTTGATGTTAGGAAAACTGGCTAGGAGACTCTTGACTATAAACAGGTTATTTCAGAGAACTAAAATATAAAAAACACAGGAGAGGCTATCAATTTTCTTATAAAACTGTATACCACTGAACTAGTAACAAGAAATAAGTATTTACTTTGTAATTAAAGAGGATAAACAATGAAGTAGGCATTGAAGTTGTTTTAATTTAGACATGCAGTGTTGGTATCCCACTCTAAGCTGGTGGCAGTGGAGGACAAAATAATTTGAAAACTGCATAACTAGAATTGGAACGATATGCTGGAAATTGAGGAAGGATGGCAAGAGAGAGCAGAGTTTAGGATGATGGGCAGGCTTCCAACTGGGAAAAGACTCTGGAAAATCAACAGGGTGTGAGAAGGGAGGGCAGATTGTCCACTTACTGTTTGACACAGTGATTATAAGGTGGGTGTGAGTAATTCCAGTAGCAATTTCTAGCAGGAATATGGCTATAAAACTCTGGAGTCCAGGAAAGATAAGTGGAGTACAGATACATTACTGATATTTATCAGCATAGAGAAGTTCACAGAACATGGAAGTTTATCACTCTGGGAAATTATAAAGGTTGAGAAGAGCAATGATGGAGTCTCGTGATTTAAGGAAAGGGTTGAGGATGAACAAAGGAAGTGAGAAGGTATTCATGAGAACCAAATTGTTTTGCTCACTACTATTTTCTCAGATCCTGGAAATAATAATGCTAAATATATTATAGTGCGCCATAAATATTTGTTCAATAATCAATGGTTTACTCAATGAAGGATTAAGAATTGAATGAATAGATGAGTGAAAGTGCTCACATAAAAGAATGTCAGAGATCAGGCTATAGAGACAGATGTTTGTCTTATTTTGAAAGGCTTTTGTCTTCGTCTATTTTCTGTTGGTAATAACACAATACAGTAGACATGGTCTGGGTTCATTATAAAGAAAAGAGGTTTACTTTGACTCATTCATCTAGCCCAAAGTTGTAGAGAAGATGTGTTGATGAACTTCTTTACTGGTAGAGTCCCAGGGTCACACAGAACATCATATGGTAAAAGAAGGAGAGCATATACATGTGAATTTATTCAGGTCTCTCATTAAACTGCCAGCATCCAATAATGGACTTCCACCCTGATGACCTTATTGAATCCTGATGACTTTATTGAATCCTAATAATCTCTCCAAAAGGCCACACTTTTAAAGACCATAATAAGATTAGATTTCCACATTCTTAATACCTCTCAATGAGGAATAACATGATTTTCAGAGGGAACAAATAATATTAATGTTATATCAATTTCATAGGCTAAGCAAGTTTGTTCATATTTATGCGTATTCACTGGTTTGCAAAACTTATTGTGCATTAGAATTACCTCAGGAGCTTGAAAAATTTGTTTCTTGTTCCTACCCTCTTTTTCAGCATTTATGAAATGGGGCTCAATTTTGCACGTTATATCATCCAATTCCCATGTCACATTTCAAAAAGTACTTGACTAAGTGAAAGATATTTGCCTACGTATGAAGGGATAAGAGAACTTCTTGAATGAGAAATTCATCTATATCATTTTTTTATAGTTTCCTAACACTGTTCTTGAGCTCAGAGAACAGAATTGGCTTGTCTGGTGGAACAGTTGTAGACTTAAAAAAAGATACCTGCAACCTCAGTGGAGGGAAGACCAGGATATAAGAATATAATATCACTCCTGAATATATATTATTGGTATTTCTCGTGGGAAGTAAATGAGCAATTATAATTAAAATTTGACTCACAAAACCTGTATTGTCCTAGAGCATATATAATTTTGAAGCCAGATATAGGATCCAATGAAACAAAATAAATAATTGCAAATAGTCAAGGTTTTCTTTTTTCTTTCTTTTGAAACAGGGTGTCTGTGTGGCTTAAGCTCACTTAGAACTCACTATGGAGCCCACCACACGGACCTGAAATTTGTCATCTTCCTGCCTCAGCCTCTAGAGTGCTGGGATTATGGATATGTGTCACCACATGTGGCTAATGAAAGAGTTTTTAATAATAGTGTTTAGGTGCAAATGAAGCAGATAGGAAAAAAGACCTGATGTAGATTAAAGCTCTCATTTCATAAAGTAAGAAGTTTGATTCAAAGATATATTTTCCAGTTGAAAAAAGACTTACGAGACTTCTAAGAGATGGTGAGGATATAAAGTTTAAGGGTGTTTCTACTGCCTTATATGATCTTCTAACAACAAAGTGACTCAACTTTTTTTCTCTTGTCCTTTCATTGGTTAAGGCTAGAAGATCTTTGCATGAAATTGGAGAAGGAGGCACCAAGGCAAAGTGTATGTCAAAAGATCAGGTCAACAAGAGTGACACAGAACATTGTGGAAGTGAAGTGAAGATCACAGAAATACTTGGCTTCCCATTTGTAGAAAAAGACAAATATCTGGGAAACAACAATATGAATGTAAGAAAATAGAGTGAAAAAATGTTATCTGACAAATGTTAAGACTTAATGTTTTCTCATGCCAGATTCCCTGTATATTTAACTTGTTTTGGACTGATTGTCATCTGTATGGCCAGGAAGCAACTTTTCTGCTGAGGATGGAGGGTGGAGAAAGATCAATGGCACTTAACAGTGAATCTTTTCCCAGATATTTCCATCCTTCTCTGCTCACCTCACCTGGCTTTCTTTTCTCACTAGAACATATTCCATTAGAACACTAGTGTTTCTGGATATTCACGGCTTTGTCTTCAGCATTTAGACCAGTAACTAGTATACTCAGTATGCAACTGTCAATCAGTGAATATTTTTTACTAAATGCATGAATAAATGCTCTTTGGCACTTATAGATGGCAGAGTACAACAACTATTGGTAGGATGTGGTTATGAAAGAGCAGCTTCCAATCTCAGCTGCCCATTGCAAATCTTGCTGAGAAGAGAGAGAGATTTTCAAGAAGAAATGGAAAAATGTACCTATGTTTGAAGAACCTAGGCAGGTAGAAAATACAGAGAATCCCCACCTCCCAAAAAAAGGAGAGTTTAGAAAACAGCGTAACCCAAATGTTCTAGGCTTTACTAGACTGTTATTACAAAGCAAAGTCTCTTAGAAATTATAGGATTTGAGAGTAACTGAATGGTTTTAATGCACAGATCTAGAAATGTAATCTAAACTTAATCCAGTATTTTTCTTCCTTGTAAGATTCTTCAGAAAGTCACACAGAGGTTAGTGGCAAATAAAATACCACTATCGCTTTATGACTGTATTAACAAGTGTGCAAAAATTGCTAATTTGACACTTCTCTTTTAAACTAAGTTATGAAAAATTGCCTGAGTTCATGATCTAAGAAATGGCTTTAGTGTAGTTTGAAGTTGGATATTGTAATACCTCCAGCATTGGTCTTTTTATTCAGTATTGGCTTTGCTATTTGTAGTCTTTTGTGCTTACAAATGAACTTCAGGTTTTTATTTTTTTCTTTTCTTTCCTTTTTAATTTTTTTGGTGATACTTGGGTTTGAATTCTGGGCCTCTGGCTTGCCAAGCTGGTGCTCTACCACTTGAACCACTCCACAAGTCCTTTTATGTGTTGGGTATTTTCAAGATAGACTCTCACAAATGATTTGTCCAGGACTGGCTTTGAATCATGACATCCTGATCTCTGCCTTGCGAGTAGCTAGGATTACAGGCATAAGGCTCTGACACCCAGCTAGAGTTCATTTTTCAACCTCTTTAATGAATGTCATTTGAATTTCGATGAGGATTTCATATTACATGTAGATTGCTTTTGGTAGCATAGCCATTTTCATATTGATCCTGCCAACTCATGAGCTTGGGAGATCTTTCCATCTTCTGTAGTCCTCTTTTATTTCTTTCTTCAGTAGTTTATAGATTTCATTGTAGTGGTTTTTCACTTCCTTTTTAAGTTTATTCCTAGGTATTTTTTTTGAAGCTTTTGTAAATGTAATTGTATCCTTATATTCTTTCTCAGTCTGTCAGTATACAGAAAGGCTATTTATTTTTGTAAATTGATTTTGTATTCTGCTACTATGTTGAAGGTGTTTAATATGTCTAGGAGTTTTTGGTAGACTTTTTAGGGTGTTTTAGGTATACAATCAAGTCATCTTCAAATAGGAATAGTTTGACTTCTTCCTTTCCTATTTAAATTCCTTTCTTCTTCCCGTCTCATTGCTCTAGATAAGAATTACAAGACTATGTTGAATAAGAGTAGAGAAAGGGGACACCCTTGACTCATTACTGATTTTTGAGGAAATGGTTTTAGTTCTACCCTTTTAGTATGATGTTGCCTATAGCCTTGTCCTATTTAGTGTTAACAGGATAGGGAGGGTAAAAGAAGGAAGTTAAAAAGTTGCATATGGTTGATGTACTTTCTATACAAGCATGAATATACAATTTTTAAACATGCTGAAATTACCATAAGAAAAGGACTAAGGTAGAAAGGAGAAAAATAAAAGGGATGAACCAATTCAGGCTATTATATATATATATGTATATATATATATATATATATATATATATATATATATATAACACCACAATGAAACTATATAGCTCTCTTAAACAAAATGTCTTTTTTGTAAAAATGGAAAATAGGATAGTAAAACAGGTTCTATCTGGGGGTTGGTACCAGTGGTAAGGGGAAGGATGTAAGGAAAGGGTGTAGGAAGGGGAGTATGGTGGAAATATTATGTACTCATGTATGAAAAAAGAAAAATGAGACCTGTTGAAAGTATTTCAGCAAAGGGGGAGGGGGGAAAGGAGAATGATGGAGGAGGTGAATTAAACTATGACGTATTCTGATAACTTTTGTAAATGTCATAATATACCCCAGTACTATAATAATATGATAATAAAGAAACTGCTTTAATGAAAGATTAAGTAAAATTGGATCTGGTTCCTCAGGGGTGCACAGGAGGGAAGGAAATCAAAGATTGTACACTGAAACTCAAATATTATGCCTTATTGCCTAATTGAACAATTAATGAAACAATTAGTGTTTACACTAGTGAAGAGGTAAGTATTTCTGTTTTTTACAATCATTTTTTGTGATACTAACATTTGAACTCAGGACCTCACACTTATAGGAAAGTGCTCTACCACTTTAGCCACAACTGCAGCTCTGCAATCCTAGTGTGTTGCTTCATCTTTTAGAATATAAGCCTCAGGAGTTTAGAGTTCATTTGTGGTTTTGCTCACAGCTGTGGACTTGGTTTCTAGAACTGTGTCTAATAGAGAATATGTGCTCAATGAGTTGATGCCAAATGAATAGATAAACATGCATTTTCTGAGTTCTACTGAGAGATAAAAAGCATTGGCTTCTTTTGAGAGAGTAAGTAAAGTTTCTAAGTGCTATTCCCCACCGTTCACACACCCTATCCAACCATAATTAGGTGCTATGTGTGTTGAAGTGTACAACATATCAGGAGATAATTGTAAGAACCACACAAGAGTGGAGGAGCGATGTAATCAAAGGACAAAGTAGAAGTAACAGGATTTCATTTATAACAGATGGTATGAAATAGGAGCTTGAATCCTGTCAAATATTTGGAAGAGGCACTCATGGGTAAATGTTATAGTTTTTGTTTGGGATGTATTTCCATTAACTGATACATTGCTCTAAAAATGGGCTATGGAGATCAGAGCTTCTTTTTGTACATGTCAAGTCTGAGATTACATGAGATACTAAAGGGGACAAATATTGATTGTCTATACCACTGAAGCAAAGTTGCGAGACCCTGGGGTTCTGAAAGAGGGTGACTAAATTCACTCCAAGAGAAATTGACTAGAGGCAATAGAATAGATTAGAAAACATGGAAATTTGGAGCTAGGAAAGTATCTCTGTCATGCCCAGCAAAAAGAATACTAACATTTTGTGTTTTGGTTTGACGAGTATCTCACATATCTCAAGTGGATAGCTTGAAATATAGGCAAACAGATATTTGAGGAAGTCTCACTTGAGATGAGAGAGCATAGCCTGGTATGATAGCATTATACTACTATTACACTCAAAAGAGTTTTCCAAATACTAATATTGTAGCTCTGCATACTTGGAATAAACCCTGAGCTTTGTAATTAAGAATGACTACATGTATCTTCATCACTTCAATAATCCTGTGGACTGGGATAGCTTCTTCCAGCCTTTAAACCCAGCCATAATCATCAGTAGACTGCAAAGGTACCCACAATGGGCTCTTTATAGTTTGTACTTGAGATAAGGATAAACTGGCCTACTTCACTGATACAAGGCCTTAACTCAGCTTAGCATATTGAACCATGTCATAGAAGAAAAGAAAAGGCAAAGTGGCTATTTGCTCTGCTAGGATGCAGGTATCACTCATCTTGGCAGTATAGGAATATGTATAAAGGAGGGTAAAGGAAGGAAATCATAATCATGTGAATGACATTATAACAAAATAAACCAGGCCACTATTAAATATGACTCCATCAGTGTCCCAAACATTGATACAGTCTTATTGGTAACTCATATTAATGTGGAGAAGTAGTGAAAAAGTAGAGAATTTTCTCTCCTTGTCCTGGTTAAGAATTTTCTAAAAGTTTCTGGTGACAGAGTCCATAAATCTCCAGAAATTACATTTTTTAAATTCAAATTCAAATAGCATGTATCTCCACAAAATTGAAGATCGTGAATGAACTCTCATAAAGTATTTTTTTGTTTTGAGGAATCTGCAAAGTTATGCTTCACATATGTCTGTAAAGCCAGTCTGGTTCCTGCAATCACTCTGCATTTTCTGTTTGCTTTTTTGTTCTTCACCGGCTGTGGTTCCTATTCATCCTTAGTAAAGCCACTTTGGGCAAGATGCACCTTCACTATTGTCTATCTTAAGAACACTAATGTCTGTTCTAAATGTATTGTTTCTGGTTTCTTTAAAACTTCAAGTCTTTAAGATGCCAGGTCACTGCTAGTTTCTAGACCACTAGGGGCTCCAATTCTGGGCCTCCTTTTGGCACTTGGATGGTGAGATATCTCAGCCTTTGCACTGTATTGCTGAATCTCTCTTAAGAGTTATGTCAGCTTCTTTGCAGAATTTCAACTGTTGCCCACAATCTAAGCAATTAGTTTACGAAAATCCTATCAGTATGCTGTCCTCACAGACAATTACAGAAGCATAAACAAGGACATAGAACTGACTGGGTCTAAATAAGTCACGCCATTATTCTTCAGGCCAGGGAAGTCACTGGAGCTTCTTGAGAGCTATGTGACAGCTAGTGTGCATTTCATGGGCATTACTGCTCCTGGGAGGCTGAGATCTTATATTCCTAATAAATGCTCACTGATGCTTGCACCAGAAGCAGGGAGATACTAGAAAGGATGGATTCAAGACAAGTTGTAGAAGAGTATTCAAATTGTAGAAGAGTAATTCACAAACAGATTACATGTGTTGAGGGAGGTATGAAAAGAGTCACAGAGTGTTCAATTTTAATTAGTATGATGACGAGATGATAGATCTAAGACTGTCAAATCTCTCTCTCAGCCACCTATGTTTCAAACATACACCTTTTGTACTACCAATTTTCACATATACAGTTAAGTTAAACATTTTTCTTGTTCTTAGGAAACACCCTCCACTTGAAATCTCTTGCCATTATTAAATTTTAAATCCTTCTATTAAGACCAAACCAATTTATTTACTACATTTACAAAGGCAGAATAATAGAGTTTTTAAGAGTTCAGAATTTGAATTTCTACCTTGACTCAAGTCCTGGCTCTGAGACTTAAGAGCTATGTGATCTTGGGGACATTACTCATCACTTCTGTGGTTAAGTTTCCTCATCTCTAAGCCAGAGATAAGGAAGGTTGCTGATCTTATTGGATTTCTAGGATGATCAAGTATAAAACATTCATGCAAAGTATTGGGAATAATTGTCAGTAGTACATGTTTCCTATTACTTTTAGTTTCAATATTGCCAGGGATTGGGGATCCAATAGTCATTAAGGTGTGGCCTCTGCCCTTATGATGTGCAAAATATTATATGAATGGTACACATGTCAGCAAATAATTTGAATACTCATTGCAATGTGAGACATATATGTAAGGAAAAATGGTCAAGATGTGGGTATTATCTAAAAAGGAGGAATGCATATTATGGGAAGACAAAATGATATGGCACGTACAAAGGGAAAGGATTCTCTTGTGCTTACATCTTCATCAAATTCACCTGACACCTCTTAGCTCAAATGATTTGTTTCCTTCTCTTGAAGAACACAAGTTCAAAAAGGAACCATTTCATTTTTATCTTACCTTAAAATTATTTAACTGCACATTTCAACTTCCCAACTAGAATGTAACTCCTTTAGAGTAGATGTATTTCATTACTTTTTAGGCTTTCCTAAGCAAAGAGCAGGGGATACTATCTAGAATGGGTGTGAACATAAGGGAAGGAAAAGGAAGTGAGTAGGTGACATAAGGGCCTGGGAAACTGAGGCATAAGTGTACCAGTTTGGCACTAAGACCTGGGGTCACCAAGTAGAAGACCTATTGTGAGGGTTCTTGGGAACTCCATCACAGAATGCAGCACCACAATGTGACTGCAACAAAACAGTGAGGATTGCAAGCTTACAGGTTGAGAAGATTGTAGCATATTCTATAGAAACAAATTTCTTTATCACAGTTCAGAATCCTCTGAGAAAGAACTGAGCCTGAGTTTTGCATACATTCTAGCTATGAATGTTTGAACACTGGAATATCTTGGCATGTTTTTTGCACAATACTCTATTTAGTAAACTTCATAATTCATCAAGTAAATATGACTGGCCTCTTTAAGGATTTTTGTCTTATAGGGAAATCAGCATACATATTTAAAATTTGAAAAAGGGCTTTTAGATAGATATATTAAGTAGAGTGGTTACTTATATTGTGTATGCAAGTCAGTTATAGGTTGGCTATAGATGTATATGCCTAGCAACTACTTACCAGGGGTTTTGGTCCTTGGAGGGACTTTTTTCATATCAGGTTATTTTAAAAGTGAAACACATTCTTTGTGCAAAGAACCAAATGGAATACATGCATTAAATAGGCATAGGTTATGCATTCTTTGACATAAATTTTTTATCATTGATGAATGTTTTCTTTTTTTCTTAACAAAGAATATAGAACAGGTTTTACTAATTTTTTCTATTTCTTATTCTGTATATTAAAGCTTCTGGGGAAAAACTAAGCTTGCAGTAAAACCTGATTTAAAATGTCATTTAAAGATGGGAAAGTCCTGCTTACTGTATTATTAAATCTTTTCCTATCTGATACTGGGAACCAGCAGAAGCAATATTCTGTTTGTTCAGATTTAGAGAGGAAAGAAGTGTAAATTCAAATGCTTGCAATCTCATATATTCTGAAACTTCACATTTTCTGTATATTATGTTTACATTGTGGAGAACATATGCTTCAATGTGAGGAGAGATAAAATAATGAAAGATAATCTATATTCAGATATTATAAAATGTTTTATGCATTCCTGATTTCTGATTCTATAATCTTCAACTTGATATAAGAGCAGTTATTTTCCTCCACTAATTTTCCCATATTTAAGATTATTTGGAACATATGAAATATTTATTTTAAAATTAACATCTTCATGTTTTGTTGGCCCATTTCTCAAGTTTACAGTATTTCTCTGAAAAGGTGATACTGTACATAGTATTTCCCTTAAATATGTAAGTACGACCACCAAGGAAACTCGAGGTGTTGTGTTGGTTTTTGCTTACTTCCCCTAGCCCTGTCTCAGATTGCATCATATACTGTGCAGCATAACATCATTCCCCAAGTGATGTTCACTGTGAATCAATTAAGCCACTTGCACCTGTGAGGTGATAGTCTTGGAGGACAAAAGGAGATTTTTCTGCACTGACATGACTGTATTTTACAAAACTACAATCAGGAGGGTATGAATGTGTTAGGATGAGATTTCCTAATCCATTGGTTTGCTTTGTTCCTGTTGCATCTCTGGTGGGAAAGATATTTTTTTTAAATATTGACATCTAAAATTAGACAAAAAAGGGAGTCACTTTGTGTAACAGAGCCTTATATTGTAATGTTTCAACAGACCTTAAAAGGTTCGCAGTGGTTATGAGAATAAACTCTGAAATCAGTCTAGAGAGTTTAATGTTTGGAGAGATCATTTAATCTCACTGAAATTCAGTGAGATTATGTCTATACATATCTAATCTATAACATGAAGAAGATAATAATTGTACTTAGCTCATAGGTTTGCTGTGAGAAACAAATGTTTATGTAAAGTACTTGGACAGTGTCCCTCATGTGCTAAATGTAGTTGTTGTTAGTAGTTTTTGTCTGAAAGTCCTAAGTTGACCTAAGGGATATATATATATATATATATATATATATATATATATATATATATATGTATACATACCATAAGAAGGCAAATCTTCAAGTTGAGAATGAAGGTTTCCTAGCTTTGACTAGATTGGTATGGTATCTAAGTGAGAGGGAGGTGGGTAAAGAAGAATGGATAGACCTTTCTATGCAAGCTGAGAGTGTGTACATTTTGAGTGAAGGTAATTAATGGGAGAAGGAAAGAAAAAGTTTGCATAATCTTTTAAAAAATGAGGAAGGTTATGATTTCCTAGTGTAGCTTTTCCCTCTTCGTACTAATAGATTACATCGAATACTGTTTCAGTTGTGGTGGGATCTAACAAAATGTAGACACAAAAAATCTACATTTTATTTTTGAGGACAAGACACATGCTTGTAGAAGCACTTTGAATGCTAGACAATTAGAATATTCAGGATATTTTGATAATTTATGGAAACAATGAGAAAAGGTATCTGAAACTGTGGTTGTGCCATGAAGTCTGCTGTCTTATCTTATACCTAGAGGGAGAGTTCAGAACATGTTTGGCAATATAACTTGTCACACTGTTGCAAGAAGCTACCATAGAGATGTGTAAAATAGCATCTTTTGCTAAGCAAGTAATATGTAGTAACTAAAAACTCAATGTTCACTCACTTGGCTCCATCATTAGATTAGGTCAAGCTTTATCACTCAGTGTACATCTGTGTAGAAGGTTTATTTAAATTATGCACATTATTCTCTTTTAAGTAAGTTGGAGTACTTTGGTGATTTATTAGTGAAGTGTGAAAAGGTAGTCTTGTCAGAAGAAAGATGGCAGGTTTTTAATAGGATGAAACCTGAAAGAACAGTCTGGAAAATAGATTAATTGAAGAGTTTCCAGAGTCCTTGATATGTTACTCATTAATGCATGCCTGTATCTTTCATTTCCCACATGATCATGTGATTTGAAATGCTTTATAGAATAGGGAAACACAAAATAAATGAGTTTAAAATTATGTTCAATTTTGTAAATGTCAAAATAGTATATTGAACATTTTGATTCATTAAAAATCTCTATCTTCTAAATGAATATTAAAAGCTGTTTATAAATGAAAAGTGCTAGTCCTGGAGAGCCAGAGAAATACATGTGACATATGGGGAATAGAAAATATCTCATCTAACATTCTCATTTTGTAGATGAAGGAACTGAAGCCTAAATACTTAGTATCTTGTTCACATTCATCCCACCACACTTATTCATCAAGATTAGGACCCATAGCTTCTAATTTTCAGCTGAATTATTCTTTCTAATTTATCACATCAGTAAGTCCCCTGTTTGGGTATATGTTTGTGAAAAGCAGTAAGACACTAATCTTGCCTGGAATTCCTTTAGAGTTAATTTCAGTTAAAATTGTTTCAAGAAAGCTCATGCATGGTTTCAGGGATAAAGTTTGGATCTAATGGTTATTTGTAAATATTTTTATGTTAGAGCTTCACAAAAGGAGTTTTGGGTTGCTTAGGGTGTTTTTGATCTTGTAGACATTGTGATAATGATGATGAGTTTCATGGTGACCCAGTTTTTTGGCCATACTCAAGAGAGTTGTGGATAGATGGCAAAAGTAGGGCAAATGCAGAAATAGAAGGTACTGCTTTAAAAGAGACTTTATAACTTTGGGTAAATTTCAAAATTTTCCTTACCCTGGAGTTTCTTTGGGAATTTTTTCCCAGAAGAATTATACTTTGCCACATTCTACCTTGTAGGAAAGATGCCCTCAATTCATCTGGGTTTATTGAAAATGCATCCAAGAGATTGACAAGCAGAGAATGCATGGTAAATGTTAACTACTACCTACCTAAGATTGGAGCATTAGGGTGTATAAAACTCCTCTGCAGGAAATTTTTCCCAAGACATTAAACACCTTGTTTCCAAAAATAACAGAGGACCCTAAGTGTTTAAATGAAGTTAAGAATATTTGCATTGAATGTACCTTCTATGAATCAGCATCCCAGAGGCCTCCCCTATAGAAGTGAAAATGGGGTCTGACAATACAGAGAGATTGAATTCAGGTCACCCTGGGAGTGAGTTGTGTTGTGCCCTGAGTCAACAGTAATTGTGATAATATTTTTCAACCAAACCAATGAATAGCCAGAAATAAAGTCCAAGTTTCATCTTGAAAGAAAAAAAGACATTTTAGGAAAGGGTAATTGATTTTCTTGAACTGTGATGGATGGATTCTGAAGCAAGAGCAATGTCAACAGTTCTTGAGTTGAGCTCTTTAAATTGTATACCAGTTGTTGGGATTCTCGGGTCAAGGATGGAGAGGAAAATGCCAAAATAAGATAAGCTTCCAAGACCTGCTTTCCTATGATTCATGATTTAGTGGCATGGCCTTTAGGAACTTATCAGAAAGTTTTGGATGATTATATTAATGAAAAATGTGTGCTCTTTAAGTTAAATAAAATCCATTGAAACTTCCAACTTTAAGATGGACTAACTAGTCAAATATTTTCTCCTTTATTGCTGAATAAAAAATGCTGTATCAGTAGACTGTTTTCCCTACTGGTCTATGATTATTTTAGAAATTGTGTTAGTGGACAATTCTGACAATTGTGATTAGAAAATATAGCTTGAATTAATGGCTGCTGGTAGACAGCTGTCTCATCAGTTTTTCCCTTGAAATGAAAGTCTTTCTGAAAGAAATTTACTCAGGGATAACCACATAATATGAAGGATGATCATACTCACTTCCTGAGCCATTAAAAATATAGATGAGACGGTATGTCATCTTTCCACCCCACTTTATATTTAACCTTCTTCTATTATTCTGCTTTTCCAACAGACTGAGGTTTAAAATCCTTTGATCATGATTTTGAAGGCTCTTATCAACTGACTGTAACCTGCCTTTCAAGTCCTCTCTTCATTCTGATCCCAAACCTCTGAGATATTCACCAGTTATACAAACTTATTTTCAATGCCTCTAAAGGAGACACATTTTTGATCCTCTGTCTCATGTTTGTGCTATTTTCTTTAATTGAAGTACTGTCCCCTTATCACTTCATATGCCTTCTTCATGGACTACATCAACTGTTTTTTTTTTCCTCCATGAAGATTTCTGTGATATTAATAGTAGCAGTTACTTATTTGGTATTCACTCTATGCTAGGCATTTGTTAGGTTATTTTCTTATTAAACTTCATTATACCTCCCCACGTCCCCATTCTGCCAATGAGATCCTTAAATCTGAGAGAAGTAATATATCTTATCCAAGGTCACATAGCTTGTAAATGGATAAGCCAGAATTCAAACCAAGTTCCATCTTACTCCAAAGCTCATGGTCTTGATCATTATGCATGCCACATATACAGTCATAGTGCATCGTCTTCCCTCAGCAAACTGAATGATTCCATCCTCTGTACATGCATGGCCCTATAGTCATTCCATTCTTATGCCATTTATCTGTTTGGGTTGTCTATATTTCTGTCTTTCTTGCTAGTGAGTGAGCTCTGTAGAAGTGAAGACTACATCTTATTCATTTCTCTATTCCCCAGTATCTAAAACTTCACCAGGCACTGACTAGATGCCTAATAACACTTATATTCTGGATATTACAAATGCAATAATAACAACTCTGCCCCCAAAAAATTTATTATCTGTTCAGTGAGACCAATCATGTTCACATGGAACAAAGACAAAGTGAGAGAAATACAGACTCTGTCTGGAAATGGAGGCAAATCTTTAGAGAGTGATGAGTGTTTATGTTTCTGTTTTCATGTCATAATGGCATGCATTCTGAACCTTCTCCTACCATTGTATAAGACAGTCTTAAACCTTACTAAAATGTCCTGGGATCCCTGGCAGGGTAAGCGAGTAAAGCCAATCCTGAAAGTCCTGTTGCTAATCCTATGTGACTGACTGTGGCTCTACCCTGAAGAAAAGGGTCATGACCATAGAGATCCTGCAGTTATCTGTGTGTATTTGGAAGGAAACCATGCAAGCTGACCTGGTCAGAGGTAACATGCTATGGTAAACATAAGCATAAACAGAGTCTGCCTGCTCAGGTTTGAACCCTAGCTTTGACACATAACCAGTTGTGTGACCTTGCAATTTTTACTTTGTCCCTCAATGTTTTATGAATAATAAAGGATAGTAATAAAATTTACCATGCAAAGTTAAACATGTTAATATGTTAATTGATTTAAAACACATAAACAGTGCCTTCTACAGGGTAATCTGTCAGCGCACATCTACATATTTCACCAAGTTTGATTTTTTTCTTCTACTACTCTTACCAATCATTTTATATATCAAAGACATATAATAATGTCAGATTTGCCAAGTGTCAATAACAATGTCCTACCATTTTTGACTGAGTTTCTCTAAAATTAGTTTTCACTAAAATATGAACAAGTGATATTCACCATAGTAAAAAACCAATGTTAATAATTGAGGTGAATGTCGATGAACTTTAGAGCTAACAGAGGAGTTTAAGAGCTTATTTAGTAAAATCTCTTCTCTTGCCAATGAGAAAAGCAACATCCAAAAATGTCCTGAGGTGTGCCCAAGGTCACATAGGGAGTTAACCGTGGAATTAGAAATAAAGGTAGTCTATCATTCTTTCAAAGTTAGAGAAAATACATGTAAAATAAAACCACATACATAGTTCTTATCCCCAAAATGACACTTGCTTAGACATAATTAGAGTAGAATAGCTGGAACAAGGATATATGATCATGAGAATGGAGCAGGACATTTCATTATGCCAGAACAATATTTCCTCAAGAGAAGTACTTAAATTTCAATTCAACAATTTATTGGGCAATCATTCAAAATTGAAGTATTGTATCAATCGCTCTGTATCAATCAACATAGTTATTATTGTGTTTGACTCTAACTACAATGATTGTGTTATTGTTGTTGCTACAGTGGGTCTCATGATGATTTATGCAATTTTTTATCCCTTTTATTATTTAAATTGAGTTTGGTTACATATTTAAATTGAGCATCCTAGAAAGGAGACATTTTGGAAAATTCTGGATGGAAGAGTAAGAATGTATGCTATTTGAAATGTCACTTGCTTCTAAAAGTGCCAAGCATCATTAAAGCTAAGATTTACGTCTCAAGATACTATTCAGAAGCTTGTTATAGTAATGCTCAATTCAATTTTAAGATAATATTTCATCTTTGATTGCTGAGGAAATCATGGTACTCCAACAGAGGCTAAAGTAGAGTGCTCTGGTACTATCAATATGGAAATTTCAAACAAATGTGGATATAATTTTATGATTTAAATTATCTTTGCTATTATAAATAATGTATGCTTAGTTTAAAATTTAAAAATGCATACACATCATGAAGAAAACAAACTAATCTAGAATCTTACCATGAAGAGGCAGTCATTCCTAATATTTTGGTGTTCTTCTCAATAATCATTTATCACCTCTTATGTGTGAAGTACGACAATGAACAAAACGACAGTCCCTGATATCCCAGAGTTTACATTCCAGTGGTAGAAGACAGACAAAAAATATAGATTGGACAAATTCATATTATGAATTTGAGAAACTGTTTTTTCTTATTGTTTCAATTTGAATTAGTTTTTTCATGCGTTTGAGCATCTCTTACATGTTCATAGACAATGATTATTAGAGAAAAAGATACAGAACATTATACTTAATGGTGAAAAATTATATCAGGGATGAGAAAAATATTGCCTTTAAAATGTAGTAAGAGGTATAATATGGAGTTAACATGATAATCACAGATTGTTGGGGATGAACTTGAGTTTCTAATTGAATAGGTATTTAATGAGGCCTGAGAATTTGCATCTCTAACAAGTTGCCAGATGATGCTCATGCTGCGTCTCCACAGACACTTGAAAATCAGTGGAATAGAGAAGAGTGGTTATAGTGGAGTGGCTATTTTGGACAGAATGATCAAGAAAGAATTCTGAAGACATAAGTTGTAAAAATGAGGACAAAGTCAAGCCAATAACAAAAAGGGAGCAATTTTAGTAGAGGGATGCAAAAGCCAAAAAGATGTGAGAGCAGAAATGTACTAGTGTGTTCTTTGAAAAACAGAAAGAAGTAAAGCATTCCAGTATGACTAAAGCACAGAACATGAGTGAATAATTGATTGTGAGCAGTTCAGTCTATTTCTCTTTTTGATCAAATGCAAACAACAATGCTTTAATATCTCTTTGATATTCAGTAATTTTTAGAATAACATGAAAAAGAAATGTATGGGATCCACAGGAACTATTACTTGTTTTAATAACTATTCAATTTATTTTCTAATTATAATCGTAAATTCTGTAAATAAAATTATCTACTGTATTTTCTAATAGTGATATTTATTTTAACCATTTTTTTGTTTTAAAGCCTTGACTATTTTCAAGGCAATGCTTTTCTTTTTCCTGATTTAATTTTTCAGCATTAACTAGAATGTTAATATCCAAAAAGAAAATGCTGTTCTATATCTTTTTTGAAATAACAGTGCTCAATGATCATGTAAGAGATGCTCAACCTCATGAATAAATAAAGCAATGCAAATTAAAACAATAATAAAACACAGTTTCTCACCTATAATTGTAAACATAAAAAAAACTGATACACCTAATTGCTGGCATAATTATGGGACAACAAATATTCATATTTTGGCATATTTAAACACTCTGAAAGTATAATTTTAGTTTTCTCTTTAATTCCACATGCATTCATTAGAGAAGCTTGTTTTTCCCCAAATGTGTACATAAGTTCTGTTTTAAGTGTATGGTTTCTGTAACTATTTTGATAATGTCATAGATTTTTATTACCATTTCTCCATTCTTCAAATTTACTGAGTTATTTGTGGGGGTTAGTAAATTATTTCCCATCTTTTTACATTATTGATCCTGTTATAAAATATATTTTCATTCATTGAAATAAAATATTCATACCCTATATATGTCCCACAATGTGGGTCAACTATTTTTGCATTCTATTCATTCATTTATATTAATTGTAAATGAATATCAAAGCACATAGCTTCTGTATTAGAGTTTAGCAAGTTAAGGTCTATGAGATACATTTGGATAGCCATTGATTTCAAATAGGGTTTCCATTATGCCCTATCTTCTGATAGTTTCCATGTTACTTTGCCACAGTTGAGAGGCACACAGACAGGAAAATTTTATTTCCCCTCTTCAGAAAAAAATGCTGATTCCTTTTGATTAGTTGTCAGTGAATGTGTGTTTGAAAAGCTTTAGTAATTATATTTTTGTCAATTTCTCCTTATTTTTAAATAGAACTTGATTTTATATATTTGCCTACAAAAGGTCATGACTGTCCATCCTACGAAATGACACTCTTCCACATTTACTATTTTTTGGCTTATAATTGCAAGAAATTTTGTTAGTCTTGTAAATGGTGTGTGTTTTCTTGGTAAATATTTACTTGAAATCATATTATTAATCTCTTTACTACATTGATAACAGGGTAGGTTGATCAGGAAAGATTCTGATTGTCTCAGAAAGCAGCTTCAATGAGTAAGGATCTCAAATCTTCATGTGTACTATCTTTATGCCTCAATTTTCTAACAGTGGGATAATAAGGAGTGGGTGTTGTGTGTAATCTTCATTTCCTCTTCCCTGAATGGTAATGTTTCAGAACAGAAGGCATGAGTTGCTTTCCACTAATATTACATCAGTTGGGACTATCTTCTCAAAATCTAATTCTTTCTGGGACTCAACATATTGTTTATTGAAATCCTTAGTTCTCAGAGCTGTTTGAATTTTGAAGCTTTTTATGTTTTCTTGAATTTAATACATTCAGCGGTAGAATGGGTAAAAATGGTAAAATAGGTACACTAGTTGGCAGGTCCTGCATATTTCTTTCAGAAATACCTATATGTTGAATAATATTCATTAAATCATTTTAATTTTAAGCTGGTATTATATTTGCATAATGCTGGATTGACAAGTTTAGCTAAATAGATGCACATACTGCCTCATAAAATTAATTTATAAGATTTTGAGTAAAACCCCACAATTGCTAGCAATCATGTACCTTCTCTTTGAAAGACCCCTGTTTTGTGTTTTCTCCTGACAAACTATTGCTGTGGACACTGAGAGTACTATACGTAATAATATTTCCTCTTCCTACTGACTGCTTGTAGATTTCATATTTTGTGTGTTACTCTCACTCTGGCTTTTACCTTTCTTTCCTTCATAGTTAATTCTGTGTCAACTTTTTTAAATTTAACATGTATTTCATATTTTGAAACTAAATGCATATTTTTTGTAATTCTGGTATTTGAAGTCAGGACCTCCTGCTTGCTAGGCAGGCTCTCTACCACTTGAATCATTCCACCAACCCTTAAATGCATAATTTTAAGTCTCCTCAACTCTGTAGGGAATAAATTCATAAAAATTAATGGGTGGCACTTTTTATAATTATAGATGATTTCATCAGAACAATGATGCTTTTCTTCACAATGGGCAGACTATGTTTTACTAGTAGACCTTTTTGTGGTGGGCAGATTATGAGAAGCCTATGAGAACTTGTCATAAGCAGAAGAGAACAAAGTGCAAAATGCAGCACAGCTGGTGTTCCTAAGTTGTTTACATTCAGAGAAGTAGAAGCACAGGTTTTCTTGTTACAATGTCATACCCCTCCCAGAGAACTGTTGCTCCACCTACTTGTTTACCATTGGATATAAAAGACTCCCTGAAGGAGGACATGAGATTTTTTGATGTGTTTTGATTGGCTGCCTGCAGGCTGCTTGTGAGACTGCCCCTGAATAATGCAACTGGCTGCTGTGTGTCTCCACCAGAGCAGATTTCTGCACCAAGAATTTTATACATAGGCTTTAGAAAAGCTAGCTAAAGAAAAACTAAAAAGAACATGAGAGAGTGCAAGTCTCAGGACCCAGATTTTAAGAGTTATGCTAATGCACTTTCTATATGCTGCTGCTGTTGTTGTCTGCACGTCTGAGGGCAAAGACTTTTAACAGAGATTATGCTGAAGAAAAGCTAAAGAAACATGGGACAGAGACAGTCTAAGGAAAGAGACTTTAAAGAATAGAAAAGAAGTAAGGTTTTAAAGAATTGTAAAGAAGTAAGGCCTTAAAGAATAGAGAAGAAAAGAAGAGAAGTAAAAGAAGAGTTATTAGAGAATTATAGAATAAAGAAGCAACGAGACTGCTGTGTATCTCCATCTGAGTGCCCAGCACACCTGGCCCCAACTTTATATATGTCTGTCTTCTTTTTTTTTTTTCATTTTTCTTTTATTATTCATATGTGCATACAAGGCTTGGTTCATTTCTCCCCCCTGCCCCCACCCCCTCCCTTACCACCCACTCCTCCCCCTCCCTCTCCCCCCCTCAATACCCAGCAGAAACTATTTTGCCCTTATTTCTAATTTTGTTGTAGAGAGAGTATAAGGAATAATAGGAAGGAACAAGGGTTTTTGCTGGTTGAGATAAGGATAGCTATACAGGGCATTGACTCACATTGATTTCCTGTGCGTGGGTGTTACCTTCTAGGTTAATTCTTTTTGATCTAACCTTTTCTCTAGTACCTGTTCCCCTTTTCCTATTGGCCTCAGTTGCTTTAAGGTATCTGCTTTAGTTTCTCTGCATTAAGGGCAACAAATGCTAGCTAGTATTTTAGGTGTCTTACCTATCCTCACCCCTTCCTTGTGTGCTCTCGCTTTTATCATGTGCTCATAGTCCAATCCCCTTGTTGTGTTTGCCCTTGATTTAATGTCCACATATGAGGGAGAACATATGATTTTTGGTCTTTTGGGCCAGGCTAACCTCACTCAGAATGATGTTCTCCAATCTTCTATCATTTGTCCTTTCTGCATCTCCCATCACTCCCTGGTCAAGAGAACCAGGAGCTAGAGAAAGCTTGCTCCACCTTTTAGTGCACAGTTCTTGGCATGATTTCTGCTTGGCTTTATGCTTTTATTCCTCTTTCTTCTCCTCCTTTTTGTTTTGGTGCTACTGGGGATTGAACTGAGGGTCTTGTGCCGGTTAGGCAAGTGCTGTACCACTTGAGCCATGCCCCCCAGTCATAGTTTGCTTTATTATATTCATAATCTTCAAATTTGGGGTAGGTCAAATTATATTATCATGTTGTTATCCTGGGTTTTATGGGAATAAATGACATGTAGTTGAAAATGTGCCCTAGAAATATAAACGTAATATAAACATACCAACATGTTTATTTCTCTCTTTTGGCTGGCTGCAGGTAATAAAATATTGAAAAATGTACAAATTTAAGCACAGAAAAATGTTGACTGCCAAAATTTTAGTAGTTACTGATGAAATTGCATGTATAATAATGTCTGTCAAGAGGGGAATTCAGTAAAAGACAATTAGTCTCACCAGAAAACATTTATTTGTAGTGAAATGAAACTGAAAGTGTTACATGAATTTCATTTAATAATTAACCTCAATTGGAAGCTGCTCTTCTGAAGAACAGGCACATTGCAGATATAGACTTAACAATACTGATCAAATGCTCATTGCCTGGTACTTTCTGGTAACAAAATTCTCTTAGGATAAAAAGCACCATATTTGCCAAATTTAACAAATGTAGAAAGAAAATGAATTAGCTCAAGCATCTTATGTGCCATATATGCTTCAAATGCTAGAGTCATC
Source organism: Castor canadensis (assembly GCF_047511655.1). Taxonomy (NCBI): domain Eukaryota; kingdom Metazoa; phylum Chordata; class Mammalia; order Rodentia; family Castoridae; genus Castor; species Castor canadensis. The sequence goes on from NW_027395364.1 coordinate 125,832, forward strand.
AGCAGACACATTTCATGTATGCAAGCATTGTTTTGCATGGATTTTCTTCTACAAAGGACTCAGAATTGAAACTTTGTCTGTCTCCTTATCCCTGAGCATTTTCTTCCTTAATATGGAAATAGGAATTTAAAAGATCAAGTTTGTTCTTTTTTTCAAGCAGTAATCAAGGCAAAAATTTGACCATTACTCCAAGTAATTATGGAAGCCAATGCCCAAATTTCATTCATGAATGAGAGAAGATAAGGTGCTTCTGAAAATATAAACTCACAGAATTGAATGTAATACCAATACATAAATAAATAATGTTAGGCTTTCTTTCAGCTAGGAGAAGTAGTTTAACGGAGAAGTTCATGGGTTCTGCAGTGTTGCCTTGGATCTATCACTTATTTTCTGAGAAGTCTTCAGTCAATGCTGAACTTATCTGATTTATAGGTTTCTTATCACTATAGAGTATTGGAAGGCTTTTTTTATGATCAAAGTTTTGATGTATAAATGACTTGATGTCAGGCTCCTGCATTCAGTTATAGCATATTTGAAACCTTTGAAGGTAAGAGATAATGAACAATAGACAATGTAATAGTGTGTCCCCAGAAAGATTTTTATAAAGAAAAATGTGATACCACTAATTATACCATTTTTTGAGATGCAGAGATTTGATTTCATCCTATTCTTCATTTCACAACATAGGATCATACAAAGCCCATCTTTATTCTATTCTAATTTTTCCCTTTGTCCCATACTCCATATAAATACTCACTCTAAGTAACTCAATATACGTTTTCTTTTATGTTTTAAATTGTATATAAATGAAATTATGCTATCATGTTATTAGCAGTGGGAGCATCAGGCAGAAACTACTCACTTCATGTTGACCAGGAATACAGAGAGGAGCAGGTATAGGTCTGGGCAAGATGTATCCTTCAAAGATATGCTTCCAGTGACCTACTTCCTCAAACCAGATACCACAATCCATAGATCTAGGACTTCACAATATTTTATTCAATCCCAAATCAGTTAAGGGGTTAACCCATTCTTAAGTCATGTTTTAAATGTCTGTGGAAACACCCTCACAGACACTCTTAGAGGCGGGTTTTCCTAATCTCCTAGGCCTCTCTCAATCAAATCAAGATTAATCATTATAGCTACAGCTCTTGTTTTGTATATATACACATATATTATGGATATAAGTATATATATTAACATTCAACACTGTTCTTTTAGGTCTATCTATGTTTTGACATGTATTTCTAGATTCACTGCTTCAAAACACTACAGAGCAATCCATTGCATATCTCTTCTTGTTTCCCTCATCCATTCCCAGGTGATGAACAATTACAGATATCTCCCTATCACTATAAACAGCACAGTGATAAACATCTTCACACATGAGACCTATTGAGACCAGTTAAAAAACATAGATGTTTCTTTAGGACATATGGCCAGGAATGAAAATGCTAAAGCATTTGACTTGTGTACTTTAATTTCACATTACCTTGCTACTTGCGCAAGCTCATGTTCTCCCAGCAAGAATGATGTTTTTCAATTTCCCATGCACTCCCCTATGCATGATAGAACCCTCCTTTTTTATTCTTTTTGAAATGAGGTCTCAGTATGCAACCCAGACTGGCCTCAAACTTGTGATTCTCCTTCCTCAGATTCTCAAGTGCTGAAATTACAGGTATGCACATCATGCCTGGCTACTTTTAATTTTTATAAGTCCAATAAGAGTCATTCAAATGATGTCACATTGTTTGATTTTCTCTGAGGCTGAGGGTTAGCTATTCATATTTTCATGTATTAGCTTTTGAAATTTTTCTCTGAAAATTCTCTCATATTCCTTGTCCCAGTTCCTATTAACTTTTCAAATTTTTCTTGTTGATTCAAATAAGTTCCATTTACTCATTGAGTATTAATTCCTTGTCAACTTCATATGCTACAAAAATCTTCCTTCAATCTGTCACCCATCTGGTATGTTTGTCTTTGGTTTCATTCATTGACTATAATTCCTTTGTTTTGATGTAATTAAATTACTGTTTTATTTTTAAACATTAAGGCTTGTGTTTTGGGGGGTCTTACTTAAGACTTTCCCCTGTTGAAAATTGAAAACATCTCCTTATTTATTCACTGCTATTAACTTCCCTTTCACATTTATGGCATTGTCCCACATTATGAGTCAGTTTTATCACCATTTTATACTAAACATATGATACTTACTTTATTACAGGTGTCATTTTTGCCATATATCACCTTTTGAGCTCTCTTCTTCACTTTGTTTATTTGAATATTTGTGTGTCTTTGCCAGAAATACAAGCTTTTTCTATTATGCCTTAGTGATACCTCAGCTAAAATTATCAGACACATATATACTGGACAATATCCCAAGTACTTTACTTATGTAGGCTCATTTAATTATGAAATAATCAATTATGTCAGGCCTGGTTGCTCATGCCTGTAATTCCAGATATTAGGGAGGTGGATATGGGGAGTATTGTCTTCAATGCCATCCTAGGCAAAATGTTAGTGAGATCTTATCTCTCAATCAATAAATTGGTCATGTTTGTAATCTCAGCCACATGGCAGGCCATGGGTAGGAGGATCACATTCTGAGGTTGACCCTGGGCAAAAATGCTAGGGCATACCTATACCATGATAAAAAAGGGTGGAGGATATGGTTTAAGTGACAGAGTGTCTGCTTAGCAAGTGTGAGGCTTGAATTCAAAACCCAATACCACAAGAAACCATGAAATTGTTACTGATATTATGCCTATAAAATGAGATGGAAATCTGAGGTTTACACAGGGCTTAAGAATCTTTCACAAGGTTATAGAGATAGGATATGGTGGAATGGAGAATTGAACCTCGATAGTTTGAGTCAGCGCCCTTAACCATTAAGGATAACCTGCTTCTCCAGTATATCATAGTATATATTAGTAATAGTATTAGTATTGTATAGTAAATAAGCTTAACAAATATGACATTTACATGAAAAAGAAATTGGTCTTTTGATTCCTCCATAAGTTCTGTTAAAATTCTTTTAAAATTGTTTTGAATGTACAGGTTATTTGGGGGAGAATAGGCATAGTTGCAATTTAAGTTTTCCAATTCATGAACATGGCATTATTCATACCTTTTTGTACTTTTAGAATTTTAGTGTTTTCTGAAAATGAATCTTGTGAAGTCATTATTCATTTTTAAATGTTGTATAAATTCAGTTGCTATTATGAATAATGCCTTCTTTTCTAGTTCATTATTACTGTTGCAAAGAAAAATGCTTGCTTTATATAATTTAATGTTGTAGTCCATAGTTCTTTCTCCTTTCCTTTCCTCTCTCTTCCCCTTTTCTCCCCCCCCCATCGTCTTTCTTCTGCTTTCTCTCTCTCTCTCTCTCTCTCGGCAGAGTATCACTATATACACCAGGCTGACCTCAAACTCACCATCTTCTTGCCTCCACCTCCTGAGTGCTGGAATTAAAGACGCATACCACCATGCCTGCCATAATTCTCCTATTAGTTATAATACATTGTACATTTATTGTGTAACATTTATATATAGATCATCCTATCATAAAAATTATGATCATTGTGTCTTTTTACTTATGATCCATAAACAGTGCATTTCCTGTATTTGTTATTCTGTGATGACTAAGATCTATAGTGCTATATCTAAAATGAGTATTGATAGACTTGTATGTAAATATATATATATGTGTATATCAAAATATATATGGAATACTTCTTGTAACCACTTGTGTTTATAATAAACTAAACAAGAGTTCATATTGGATTTTGGTTCATTACTATAAGAATGATTGTAGGCTCCTGCCGTTTCTTATCTGTAACCTTTAATTCCAACAATAAGAAAACTGGCTTCCACTGCCTGTTATGAATTGATTAAACTATTTCATTCCAATATGAATGCATAGTGCTATCAGAACTGTTAACCAATACCCTCTTGGCAAACAACTTTATTGACTGTACTACAGTCTTTATGCAGTTTCTATATAGTTCCTTCTTCCTTACAGACCCCATTCATTCCAAATTCGCTTAGGTCAGCACCTTTTTCTTCATACTCTCCTCTTTAAGGTTGTTTTACATATTCATAATGTAGTCAGGTTTTGTGTGTGTGCGCACATCTGCATATGTGTGTGTATATGTGTGTTACAGTCTGCATTCCTTCCTGGGATCTTCTAATCTGTTAAATAATTTTTCAAATTTTACATATATGCAGTCCACTATGTGCCGTAAAGTTTTTTGGGGTTTTCACAAGTGTAGAGTTTTATAAAAAAGAAAAATTATTAAACCATAGGAAAATTGTTGCACTTTCCTTAAAACATCCTTTGTGCTCCACTTTTTCAAGCATTTTACCCTAATTTTTGGAAAACATGACCTGCTTACCTACTCTATATTTTCAACTTTGTTTAGGAGGTATTGGAATTGGAAACATAAAGTATGTACACTTTCCAGGCAGGGTTACTTCATACAGCAAAATGCTAATAATCTTCATCCATGTCTTTGCCTGACTTGATACTTCATTCCTTTTTATTGCTGATTAGTGCTCCATTGTATGTTTATACCACCGTTTGCTTATCAACATCCTTGTCAAAGAATATATTGTTTGATTCTACTTCTAGTGATTATATAAAAAGCCGCTATAAACATTGTTCAGGTTTTTGTGTTGACATAAGTTTTTAATTCAATTAGGTAAATACCAAGATTATGCAAATACTGGATTGAATGGTAAGGTTACATTGAGCTTTCTAAGAAACTATTAAATTGTCTCCCAAAGCGACTCTCCCAATTTGCACTCCCATGATTCATAAATGTGGAGTTCTTCCTAATCCACAGACTGTACAGAAATTGGCATTTTTTTTGTAATCTAGTCACTCTAATAGTTGTGTACTGGTAGCTTATACTGTTTTAATTCACATTTATCATTTTTCAGTGATAAATGATTTTGAACATATTTTCATATACTTCCTACTTGCAGACCTTTAATGAAGCTTGTGTTTACATATTTAATTTTTTAATATGGTTGTTTTCCTACTGTAGTCTTTAAGGTATGCTATTCTTACTTTTTACATTATTATTTTTAATTTACATGTATACCTTTATAAGTTATGATGTGATGTTTGTATTACATATACATTGTTGAATGATTAAATCAAGGTAATTAACATATACATTACTTCATGTTTTTGTTATTTTTTGAAGTAAGAACTTTTTTTGGAATTTCAAAATACACATTTTTATTGACTATAGTTGTCATATATACAACAAGTCTCAAATAATGATTCTTCCTGTGTAATTGAAACATATCCTTGGGCTACCATCTACCTATCCTCGTCCCCCTCTTCCCCAATCAGTAGTAAATACTTCTTTGAATATGATTTTTTAAAATTCTATGTATAGCAGATCATGCAATACTATCATTTTTGTGCCTGGTTTATTTCACTTAGAATAATGTTCTCCAGGCCTACCCATATTGTCAGAAATGATGAAATTTCCTTCTTTTGTAAAGGTGAAAATTATGACATAGCATATATCTACCAGGTTTTCTTCATCTATTGTCCATTGATAGACCTTTAGCTTGATTCCATTTCTAGGTATTGTGAATAATGTTGCGATGAACATGAGAATACAGATATCTCTTCAATATACAGTTCAGTTCTTTTGGATATATTCTCAAAGGTAGGATTGGTGGGCCAGATGGTAGTTTTATTTTTAGTTTTGTGAGGAACCCTTAGACTATTTTCTATAACAGATGTATAAATGTACATTCCCACCAACAATACACAAGGGTTAACCTTTGTTCACATGCTCACCAACACTTGTTAGATTTCATCGTTTCAATAATAGCCATTCAAACAAGTATTACCTGATATCATTGTGATTTTAATTTTCATTGCTCATGAATCTATTGGACATATGTATTTTTATTGAGAAATGTCTTTTCAGGACTTTTTATTCCATGTTTTATTCAGATAGTTTGACTTCTTGCTGTTAATTCACTATCACATGCATGTTTTGTAAATGCTTTCTGTCCCTTCATATGTTGTCTTTTTACTCAATAATTTGCATTTAAGAAGTTTGTAAATTTGATGAAATTTCATTTATCAATTTTTTTTGCAGTCTGTGGTTTTGGGGGGAATATTATTTAAAAAATCATTACTAAAACCAATGATGTTCTGGAGCTTTACCCTCATGTTTTTATATTTTGCAATTCTAGGTTTCACATTTAAGTATTTAATCCATTTTGAGTTGAGTTTATATTATGGTCTAAATTGATTCTTCTACATATGGATATCTAGTTCTTCTAACATCATTTATTGGTGATACTATCATTTCCACATTTTTATGTTCTTAGCACCTCTGTTGAAAATCAGTTGACCCTAAATGCATATTTCTGAGCTGAGGAATATGTTCTGTTACATTGGCAATGTGTCACCTTTTCCACTAATATCATGACAATTTTACTAATATGAGTATGTACTAGGTAGTGTGGTACCTCAAGCAATGTGGATTTTGCTCAAAACTGCTTAATGGCTAAATTTATTTGGGGCCCATTGTAGTGCCATACCAATTTTAGCATTGTTTTTAGTTTCTATTTCTTTCAAAAAGATATCATGTGGATTTTGAAATAATTAAATTTAATCTATATATTTCTTTGGGTTGTATGGGCATTTTAGCAGTGGTAATTCTTTTAATTTATGAACATAGGATATTTTTTCATTTATTTCTGTCTTCTTTAATTTCTATTATCAATGTTTTGTAGTTTTAAAGGGCCAGATGTTTCACCTCCTCATATAGTTCTTGCTAGCATACCAAAATCCTCTAACTTCTGTATGCTGATTTTATTTAATAAAACGGCAGAATTTGTCATTATTTATAAGAATTTTTGAGTGAAACTATATAGGAATTTATATATGTGTATATATATGCATATGTGTAATATACAGAATATATATGTTATAAACTATATGTATATGTAATGTAACCGTGTTGTTTCTAAGGAACATCATTTAATATTGTTCCTTTTCAATTTCCTTTTTTTTTTTTTTGCTGTCTTGTGTGACTTGGACTTCAAGTCTGTTGAAAGAAGTGGCAAGACTGATCATTGTTTTCTTATTCCAAAACATAAAGGAACCCTATTCATGTCTTGACCATTGAGTATGGTGTTAGCAATAAGTTTACAACATATAACCTTAATTGTGTTGAAATAGATTCTTTCTGCAGTTAATTTGCTGAGTTTAATTTTAAATCAGGAACAGATGTTGAATTTTCTTGCATGTTTTTCCTGAATAAAAACGACTCTATCAACATGAATTCATCATAACGTTTTGTCATTCATAATTTTCTTGT